>NW_017670956.1:169244-193400 GCF_001879085.1 Nicotiana attenuata
TCGGGCTTCAGACCCTCAATTAGCACACACATGACTGGTACACACTGTCTACAATAATAGTATCGCCCACCGGGGGTAGATACATGAACAAGTAAAAGCAAGAATCTCACGGGGCATACCCAAATAATGAGCAAAATACGAGGATACATAAGAATGTGTGGATCTGGGATCAAATAACACAGAGGCATCTCTGTGGCAGACTGAAATAATACCTGTAATGACAGCATCTGAAGCAATGGCATCTGTCCTGCCTGGAATAACATAGAAATGAGCCTGGCCACCACCTGATCGACCTCCCCCTTCTGGGGCGACCCCTGGCTGCCTGACCTCCACCCCTATCTGGCTGGGCGGGTGGTGAAGTAACTGGAGCAGAAGTCGAGGGCTAACCCCTCTGCTGAGACAAGCTAGCAACACAACGAGGACACTGCCTCCTCATATGTCCAAACTCTCCGCACTCGTAACAACTACCAGGTGCTGGGGAAGGGGACTGAAGGGAACCCCTCACACCGGAGTGACCAGTAGAAGGACCTAGCACAGAAGAACCCTGGACTGATGGTGCACGAGATGAACTTTGAGGTGGGATATCGCTGAGTGATGACTGGACACGTTGAGACCCATTATAACCATGACCTGAAGATGCCCCACGATACTCTAGACGGGCCGATTGAGTGGTCCTGAAAGAACGACCTCTACTATGCTGGAATTGGCCTCGCGAAGGAGCACCATTGTAACTGCCAGAACCTCGAGGCCTCTTGGCCTCCCTCTCCTCTCGATCCTGACGGCAAACCGTCTCAATCTATCGAGCTATATCAACCACCTCCTCGAACGTAGCACCCAATACTCTTTCTCTAGTCATAAGAATACGGAGATGGTAGTTAAGGCCATCAACAAATCTCCTGATCCTCTCGCGATCAGTCGGAACCATCCAACTGGCATGACAACCCAATTCAGAAAACCTCATTTCATACTGGGACACGGTCATATCCCCCTATCTCAACCACTCAAACTGTTAGCGCAGATCCTCTGTGCGGGACTGCGGTATATACTTTTCCAAGAAGAGAGTGGAGAACTGCTGCCATGTAAGGGGCGCTGCACCAATCGGCCTACGTCTCTCATACGCCTCCCACCAAGTGAAGGAAGCCCCAGAAAACTGAAAGGTGGTGAATGCCACACCAGTAGACTCAAGAATCCCTGCTGTACGGAGCATCCGTTGACACTTTTCTAGAAAACCCTGGGCATCCTCGCCCTTAGTACCACTGAATGACGGAGGCTGGAGTCTACCAAACCTCTCAAGACGCCGCTGCTCATCATCCGGCATAACTGGAACCCTGAACTCCTACGCTGGTGCAACCGGCTGAGCTGGAGGTGCCCGGCGTCTGTAGTCCCTGCACTACCTGCTCAGGTGTGCGGGCAACGAGGGTCTGATTGCCTTCCCCGGCCTGTGAAGTAGCTGCTACTGTGGTGGCTGAAACTGCCTGAGCCAGGCCAGTGCAAACTGTCAAGACCTGTGCCAAGGCCTCCTGTAGGCTCGGGATCACGATGGGCACAACTGGTGCTTGAACTGGTGCTGCTAGAGCCTGATCCTGAGCTGGGGCAATTGGTGGATCAACAGGTGCTGCCCTCGGTGCTCTGCCTCTGCCACGACTACGATCGCGTCCACGGCCTCTGGTGGTCTCAGTGGGTGGTACTGGTGGTCGCCCACATCGCTCGGTAGCGCGAGTCCTCACCATCTGTGAGAGAATAGAATAAAGAGAAATTTAGTACTCGGATCAACAAGTTCGCACGACAAGAATTTCAATAAGATGAAGTTTTTTTCCTAAAGGTTCTGCAGCCTCTCGAGGATAAATACAGACATCTCCGTACCGATCCGCAAGACTCTACTAAACCGGCTCATGCCTTGCAAGACCTAGGTAACCTAGGCTCTGATACCAACTTGTCACGACCCCAACCCCGGTCGTGATGGCGCCCAACACATTGCTAGGCAAGCCTGACCAACTATCAACCACAACCCATTTCTTATAAAATTCATTACCAGCAAACATAGTTAAATACCAATTTAGCATAATAAATGTCTGAAACAGTAAGTTAAATATGCGGAAGTCAAAGATAATACCACTACATAGCCCACCGATCCGGTGTCACAAGTCAAGAGCCTCTATCACAAGTTTGAACAACCTAATACAGAAAATGTCTAGGAATGAGAAAATAATAAGATAGAAGGAGAAATCGGGTTGGCGAACGTCATGCAGCTACCTCGATAACTCCGGCAAATGCTGATCAACGGGAAAGCTCTCACTCAGCCTCTAGAACACCATGATCTGCACGCAAGGTGCAGGGAGTAATGTGAGTACTCCGACCCAGTGAGTAATAATTATAAATAATGGCTGAAAGCATGAAAACACTTAAAGGCACAAAGCAATTCTATATCAAAACAGTAAAAAT
This sequence comes from Nicotiana attenuata, assembly GCF_001879085.1. Lineage (NCBI taxonomy): Eukaryota > Viridiplantae > Streptophyta > Magnoliopsida > Solanales > Solanaceae > Nicotiana > Nicotiana attenuata. The sequence continues at coordinate 171,687 of NW_017670956.1, forward strand.
CACTTAAGCAGTAAACCAGTGAAGATGTTAAATGAAATCCCTTTAAAACAAGTAAAACATGTAATTTAGCAGGTAAATCACAATTTGAAATCTGCCCCTCGGGCTCGCTCTCATCACTTAGCACTCATTCTAAGCACATGACTCATATATCTCTCACAATAACAGAAATCAGAATAACCGTTGCAGCGTGCAGCCCGATCCGTACTTCGCTGCGGCGTGCAGCCCAATCCATATAGATAGACGACTGCGCTCACTGGGGTGTGCAGACTCCGGAGGGGCTCCTACAGCCCAAGCGCTATATTGCTGCGGCTCACAGCCCGATCAATATAAGTATTGTTGCGGCGTGCAGCCTGATCCATAGCATATATAATATCCTCACGTTGGGTTCTCAACCCTTCTCAGTCATTAACCTCACAGCCTCTCAGGCACAATAATAGAAGGTATGGATCTCAGCCCACATATTCCTCTCATTTAGGATTAGAATGATAAAGCCAGCTCAACTCGTTTAAAACAGATATAAACATGACTAAGGATATGATTTTTAACAAGTAAAGTGAGGAAAAATCAGTCAAAATCCCCGAAGGATTCAAATAGTTGGCACGAAGCCTAAATATGGCAATTGGCCCAAATCATGATGATAACAAATATGTTTCAGTCAAATAAGCGGTAAATTCGTCAATCGGGACGGACCAAGTCACAATCCCCAGTGGTGCTCTGCCCCACGCTCGCTATCCGGCGTGCAAGTCACCTCAATATAGCACTACGATGTGCAATCCGGGGTTTCAAATCCTTAGGACATCATTTAACATCGTTACTCACCTCGAACCGGCTAAATCTCTAGCTCGCGACGCCTTTGCCCCTCGAATCGGCCTCCAGGCGCATCGAATCTAACCAAAATCAGAACGAATACGTCACAATATGCTAAGGGAACAAAGCCCAAGCGAAAACAATCGAAAAATATCAAAAATCCCAAAATTAGCAAAACCCGAGCCCCGGGCCCACTTCTTGAAACTCATAAATTTTCACATCAACGGGTTCCTTATCATTCCACGAGTCAATTCATATAAAGAATACCAAAATCGGAGTCTAACTAATCCCTCAAATCCCAAATTAATATTCCAAAATTCCAAGCCCTAGTTCCTCCATTTTTGTTCAAGTTTCCATGAATTTCTATCTAGATTTCACAATAGAATCACGTTTTAGGTTCATAAATCTTACCTCCAATCACTTCTCCTTGAATCCCTCTTCAATTTCCCTCAAAGAGCTCTCAAAATACTCAGCTATGGTGGAAAAACGGCTAAAAATTGTGGATGAAATGTTTAATAAACTCACTGCCCATTTCCGGAAATCCTTCATCGCGAACGCGGTCAAATCCACGCGTCCGCAATGCACAACTTATCTTGACCCAAAAATAACCCTTTGCGAACGCGTCACCACACCCGCGAACACGATGCTTCCACTTCCACAACTACGCGAACGTGAGCCCTTAGCTGCGAACGCGAAGAACAAATATACTGGACCCCAGATCCTCATACGCGAACGCGATCATTACCATGCGAACGCGAAGCACCAGATAAAGACCTTTCGCGAACGCGGACCCTCAACCGCGAACGCGAAGAGCAAAACACCTGCCTTCCAAAATCCTTCTACGCGATCGCGAGAGATCTCACGCGATCACGAAGACCAAAATTCATCTGCAACTGCTGCGGCAATTTTTGCAATCTTCCAAGACTCAAAACTTCCCATTAGCCATCCGAAATAACCCCGAGGCTCCCGGGACCTCAACCAAAAGTACCAGCACATCCTAAAACCTCATTTAAACTTGTTCCAATCATCAAAACACCTCAAACAATACCAAATCCATCAATTCACATCGAATTCAAGCCTAAGTTTTGTAAAAACTTTCGAAACACGCTTTTGATCAAAAACCCAACCAAAACACATCCAAATGACCTGGAATTTCGCACACACATCCCAAATCACATGACGAAGCTACACAAACTATCGGAATTCATTTTGACCCTCGGATCAAAATCTCACCTACCAACGGAAAATTGCCAAAATACTAACTTCGCCAATTCAAGCCTAATTCTACACCGAACCTCCAAAACCAATTCTGATCACACTCCTAAGTCACAATCACCTCCCGAAGCTAATCGAACCATCGGAACTCACATCCGAACCCTCTAACACATAAGTCAACATCCGGTTGACTTCCAACTTAACCCTTCTTAAAAGAGACTCAATTTCTCATTTCTTACCAAATCCAATCTGAACACAATCTAAACAACTTGATCACATAAAACACGGATATCAAAGCATAAAGAAGCAGAAATAGGAGAAACGGAGCGGTAACTCATGAGACGACTGGCCGGGTCATCACAGTTCTCTTGTACCATCCTTTTTCTTTTTCTTATGCGTCTCCTCGAAGACCTTAGCATGACTCATATCTCTCCCTCTTTCCTTTTCATTCATAACAAAAAGTATGAGTTAGACATTACAAACGTAAAATTGTATATGTAAAACTAAGAATTTTTTTATAAGTAATTACCAATCTTAGTTTATGGGCCGCAAAAGTAAACAAACTTTGTGTGCAAAGAGCCACCTTTATAGGAGGCACGGTTTTCCTTTGCTTGTTCACTATTCGCCTTCCATTCTACGATATTCCATTTCTCAAGAAGTTTATCCCAAACATCTTTTATTAACCAGTCCGGCATTTTACCGGAATTCCGAGCAGCGAACATAGAATCTTTAATCCTTATAGCAGCTTTCTTCTCGAAAATACTATTTATTTCATTTTGATGCTGAGGATGCCATGTACGCTTTGTCTGCAATATAAAAAAGTAACATTAGATGAAGACGATAATTATTAAATAAATAGAATTAATTTTTATCATAAATTGATTCCACATTTGTTCTCTGATGTTGTACGGTATCTGTCTCCAAGAAGTCCATGACTCATGATAAAAATGGCTTCATAGAATACACAACCAAATGTGTAGACTGAAAGGATGGCAAAAACCTGCATTAAAGTTAACATATATATAATTAATAAATATCTTAATTTTCAAAAGTTTAAATTGCAAATAAATATTCCTTAATATTAACATATCTAAATGTACATTCTAAACATAAAAATTAGTATAAAAACCTTCCTACTCATCCTCGTACTGGACGATTATCAATCGATTATAACTATCAAATTGTATATCCCCTCCGAAATTCTACTTGCGTCTACTAGATAGTGCAGAAGAAGCAGTAGATGTAGCTGGGCGAGAGCCTCCAATATCTAACCTAGATATGCTGGGAATGGAAGATGATGATGGACTGGAAGATGATGGAGCAACAAAACACGAACCATCATGCTGAATACCATGAAAACTCAGGGATGCAGCAACTGGTGAGCCACCATGCTGGCTACCATGAAAGGTCGGAGGTGCACTAGCTGGTGAGCCAGTACGCTGACTACCGTAAAGGTTCGGGGGTGCAGTAGCTAGTGAGCCAGTATGCTGACTACCATAAAAGCCCGGGGGTGCAGCAGCTAGTGAGCCACCATGCTGACTACCATGAAAGCCCGATGAAGATGATGGTATAGAAGGTGTGGGTACAAAGTTTAAAATAGTGTTACTTTGACTTCCTTTGGCAGGCATAGCATAATACTAAACTGAATTATTAGGTGGAGGGAGGGATAGTGAACATGGTAGATGGAAATAAAGTCGACTAGGGAGGATGAGGAAGAGGATGACTCATATTTGGTATACTTGAGGAAGTTGGAACAGATTGTTTTTTCTTCTTAGATTTCATCTTTTCCTTCCCCTTCGATGCCATATCTGTAATATAATCATAATAAAATACAAAGCAAAAAATACAACAAGTGACAGTAAATATAAAATAATTAGACGACTAAAGAAATAAATAAACAACCTAAAAAGTCATAAAAATATAAAATAATTTTGCAACACAACATATAATTAAAGGAATAACATAAAATGTTTAACATGTCATAAAAAACATACAACAATTCTTCAAAATTTTAAATGATTGAAGGAAGAACAACCTAAAAAAGAATAACAAGTCAATCCTCATCGCTATCTTCATAGTAATCATCGAAGTCTTCATCATCGCCTGTTTCACTTTCATCTAGTAATTCTTCCTCAAAACACTTGTTTCATCATTTGGTTGGTATTGAGCCCCAGGAGATGTCCCAAAAGCATCCTTCATCATTTCATTGTATCGAGAATTTTCAACATTATGCTCCGTAATGGGGCTACCCGCACCACCAAAAGAATTATGAAATTTAACATCATCTAAACTAGCATGATTCTCCCCGTGAACAATCCATATATGATAGTTTTCAACAAACCCTTTCTTGTAGAGATAAACTTTAATGCCGTCTGATTTCAATAACTTAACACACTTACATTTTACACAAGGACACCTAGTCCTTCCTCCAATAAGAAAATCATCAAGTGTTTGAGCCTTAACAATAGCTTCAGCAACCCCTTCAATAAATTCATCCCCGCACGATTAGGATCATTCCTATTATACAACCATCTACGATGCACAAATTCCATCTACACAAATAGAAATCTATAAATGAGATATTTAAAATAATTTAATTTATTTAAACTGGTTACAAAGTTATACTCTTTCCAAGGTCCCTTTAAGAAATATACATATCAAAGTGTCAAAGAACTTTTAATTGATATGTTTTATTTTTCAAATTAATATTTTTTAACACTCAAAATCTCACATTAATCCTTATTCTAAATAATATAAGTCCTTAAATATACTAATTAAATTTGAATAGCTTCTTAAATGCTCATATAATCGAAATTAACTAATGATTTCTCAAACAAAATAAATTGTCGTAACTAACAATTATTTAAATTATTTTAACATATAAAAATTAAAGAATTCAAATAGAGTTTAAAAATTAAGGCATTTAATTTAAAGAGCATAATTGTCAAAAGTCATAGACTAATTTACAACAACAATTTAATAATTTAATGGATAAAAATGATAATAGATTTCAATTAAACATAATTCCATGAAAGTCAAAAGATATTAAAAAAGTTAGGAGTAAGACATATTGTCAAAAGTAGTCAACTAGCACTAAGAGTTTTAACACATTCTTCATACTAACTAAATTTGAATAGCTTCTTAAATTTTCATTTAATCCAAATTAACTAATGATTTCTCAAACAAAAGAAATAGTCATAATTAACAATTATTTAAAATATTTCAATATATAAAAATTAAAGAATTCAAAAAGAATATAAAAATTAAGGGATTTAATTTATAAAGCATAATTGTCAAAAGTCATAGAATATTATGCAACGACAATTTAATAATTTAATGGATGAAAATGATAATAGATTTCAATTAAGCTTAATTCCATTAAAGTCAAAAGATATGAAACATATTAGGAGTAAGACATATTGTTAAAAGTAGTCAACTAGCACTAAGAGTCTTAATACATTCTTCATACTTTCTTCTCTTAAAATTAGTACCCTCCCCAAGATAATCAAGTGAGATGAATTGCTATATATGTAACCACTTTACAAATTAGTTAGCAAAATTAATTAGTAAAATTATCCCCAAATTAGTATGTAATTTACCAACATATAACTTTAACATATAAATTTAATTTAGAAATATATGACTCTAAATTACCAACATATAACTTTAACATATAAGCTTAACATATAACCCTAAATTACCAACATATAACTCTAAACTACCAACAAATAACTTTAGTTTAGCTACTAACAATAGTCATATATTTACTTTAGCTAACACCAATCAACTTTTACAAACTAAACTAGGAGCAATTAAGCAAAATCAATGTATTTTTTTTTAAAAATAAAACAAAGATAATGGAAACTTACCTGGCATTGGAGGGTCGTCGATAGACCTGTAGCTGGGCGGCGACGTCGGGCGAGTGCTGTTGGTTAATGTCAATGGCGGGTTTGGGTGGGGGAATGTTTTAGTGAGAGAGAGAATAGAGAAGGAAGAAAAGAGGGAAAGGAAAAGAATGGGGTCGCTGGTGGGTTTTTAAAAAATTCCGACTGAATCAGTCGCTACTTTTTATTTTTTTTATTGTTTCCGACCGAATTAGTCTCTAACAGTGACGCAGAATTTTTCGCCAAAATTTATGACGGATGTAGACGTAATTGTCACGGCCCAAGTTCCATTATAGGTAGTGATGACGCCCAACACCGTTGTTAGGCAAGCCAACCCTATCAACTAGTGAGTTCTCATTTATTTAAGTAAACAATCCCAATATTTACTTAACTTAAATTTAAACAGTCTATAATTAACGAATTCATAATAATAGGAATACAACCCAAAAGAATAGTCTACTAATGTGTGTGTTAGGAACTAGTGTCACAAGTACGAGGGCAACTAGTAGAATGTATAAAATACAACTATCCTACTGCCTGAAATAGAATAGACAATAATATCAAAAGGAGATACTCCGGCATGCTGTTGAACGGCTCAGAAGGGTGCAGCTCACCATGAGATCTCGATCAAGTATCAGGGATGCGCGCCGGACGGGTAGCTAGATGCACCTGCCTCAGATCCTGTACAGTTAAGTACAGAAGCGTAGTATGAATACATAAACAACATGTACCCAGCAAGAATCCAGTCTAACCTCGAAGAAGTAGTGACGAGGGGTCGACTTGAAAACTGCTAGGGTCAATAATAATACAGTTTAAGTGTTATGCTAAGCATGGATAGCATAAATATAATGATAGTCCAAGAACAAGGGAAAAAAAGATATTCTTTCTTAACAACATATCAACTTCAGTCATATCATGTAATAAGTTACATTTCAAAGCATTTACGCAGTGTAAATAACGGAAAGTTCCACATAAATATCATGCGCACATTGTGCTGAGGTCGTACGGCCTGGTCCGATATAGTAATAAACCGTGCACTCCCAGAGGGACGAATGACGCGAACCATATATGCATCTATTTACTACCGAGGCGATTGGCTCGATCCACAAATAGCAATTATTATCAATGAAGTACACTTTGTCCATTTATAGTCAAGTAATTCATACAAATTCTCAAGTAAGTGAATATAGCTGTCTATATTTGCTTACCAATTTCTAGCATGACCTAAGGGATCTAAGTAGCAAGTAAGGACGCAAGAATTTGCAAGTATAGCATGATAAGGGTCCTAAACTACCCGGACAATTAGCATAATAGTAGCTACATACGGACTCTCATCACCACCTACGTATGTAGCCTCCAAAGATAATCACATACATTCATTTAATTCAACTATGAGGTTAATTCCCTCTTCAAGTTTAGAAAAGAGACTTACCTCGTCCCAAAGCTTACTTCCAAATTCAAGAATGCACTCAAACCCTAAATTCGGATCCGAACAATCCAAAACTATTCAAATGGGGTAAGAACTAGTCAATATATGCTCAAGAGTTCATATTCTAAATATTAAACTAATTTCCCAACCCTAAATGCAAGGTTCTTAAAATTCACCCCCGGGCCCACTTTCCCGGATTCCAGAAATTTTCGAAGAAAGTTGTTACCCATAACCTATGTATCATGAATATATGATTTCTACTAAATTCCATAATAAATTCTTGTCAAAACCCTATGTTTTTACTCTAAACCCATAATTTCCACTAATTTACATGTTGTAATCTACCCATAAACTATGTATTACACTCACATTAAGTAGAAATAACTTACCTCACAAAGCTAGGTTGAAATCTCCCCATTTAAAGCTCCCAAATCACCCAAGAATGGAGTAAACACTCTCAAAAATGACAAAGTCCTGTTATTTAATGAAGGCCACTACCTTCAGCACTTTCCGCATCTGCGGTCTTAGGCCGCACCTGCGCTAACCGCATCTGCGGAAAATGGGCCGCATCCGCGGAACTTCACTGGGCCTGTTGGGCCGCTCCTACGGAAGGCTCACCGCTTCTGCGAAGAGGTGGCCGCTTCTGCGGTTCCTGGGTTGGCCACCCATGGCCGCATCTGCGAGAGAAAACCCGCTCTATCGAGCTCGCATCTGCGGCTGACCAACCGCAGGTGCGATTATGACAGAAGCTGGGCGTTCAACCCTTGCCTAAAATTTCCAACTTGGTCTGAGCCTCGTCGGATTGGCATTCGGGGCCCCGCCCGAATAGACCACAAGGTTGAAATCATAAAACGGACTCGCTCGAACCCTCGGAACACCGGAAACAGCGTTAAAACTAGGAATCACACCCTAAAACAAATTGATTTAAACTTATGAACTTTAAGTTCTTCAATTTGCCTCCAATGTGACAAAACACACTTATACTTCTCGAATTGACACCAAATTTTCATGCAAGTCTTAAATGATATTATGGAATTATTCCCGGTCTCGAAATATCTTTCGGACCTCGATATCACAAAAACCCGCTCCAATCCAAATTTAAAGAACTTCAAAATTCTTAAGGAATCAACTTTCACTACTAGGCTCCAAAACGCTCTCGGGTCATCCAAAACCCGATCCAGAGATACGCCAGGTCCGAAATTATCATACGAACCTGTTGGAACCTTCAAATCCTAATTCTGAGGTCATTTACTCAAAATTTTGACCGAAGTCAAACTTGGCCATTTAAGCCAACCTTAAGGAACCAAGTGTTCCGATTTCAACCCAAACTCTTCCAAATCCCGAACCAACCATACCCGCTAGTCATAAATCAGTAAAAGCAAGTACGTGATGTCATATCTGGGGGAACGAAGTTCTAAATGAAAAACGACCAGTCGGGTCGTTACATTCACCATCTCTTAAACAAATGTTCGTCCTCGAACGGGTTTAGATTCATACCTGAAGTTCAAAATAAGTGTGGATATATGCTCCGTATTTCCTCATAGGACTCCCAGTTCGCCTCCTTGATTGGTTGGCCCCTCCACTGGACCTTTACAGCAGAAATCCTCTAGGATCTCAACTGCGATCCTGTCTATCGACAATGGCAACTGGCTCCTCCTCATAACCCAAGCTCTCATCTAGCTGAATAGTACTGAAGTCTAATACATGAGAAAAGTCGGCGTGATACCTCCGAAGCATAGACACGTGAAAAACTGGATGAACCCCTGACAGGCTGGGAGGTAAAGCAAGCTCATAAGAAACCTCGCCAACTCGCGTCAACACCTCAAATGGGCCTATAAACCTTGGGCTCAACTTGCCCTTCTTCCCGAATCTCATAATACCCTTCATCGGCGAGACTTTCAAGAGAACCTTCTCACCGACCATGAATGATACATCACGCGACTTCTGATGCGCATAATTCTTTTGTCTAGACTGTGCTGTGCGAAGTCTCTCCTGAATCATCCTTACCTTTTCCAAGGCATCCTTCACCAAATTAGTACCATATAACTTAGCCTCGCCAGGCTCAAACCACCCGATAGGGGAAGGAGATCGCCGACCATATAAAGCCTCAAATGGAGCAATCTCGATGCTGGACTGATGATAGATGTTGTAAGCAAACTCGGCCAAAGGCAAGAACTGATCCCACTGCCCTCCAAAGTCAATCACATATGCTCTAAGCATGTCCTCCAGAATTTGAACTGTTCGCTCGGAATGCCCGTCGGTCTGTGGGTGAAATGCTGTGCTGAGCTCCACATGGGTCCCCAACTCACTTTGTACTGCTCTCCAGAAATGGGAAGTGAACTGAGGGCCTCTATCTGATATGATGGAAACGGGAACACCGTGCAACTAAACTATCTCCCAAATATATATATGTGCCAACCTCTCTGAAGTACAAGTAGTCACAACCGGAATAAAATGTGCTGACTTAGTCAAGCTATCGACATTGACCCAAACTGCATCATACTTCCACAAGGTCCGCGACAACCCAACTACGAAGTCCATAGTAATGTGCTCCTATTTCCACTAAGGTATAGGCATCTGCTGAAGTAGGCCACCTGGCATCTAGTGCTCATATTTAACTTGCTGGCAATTCAAGCACCTAGCCACATACTCAACTATGTCTTTCTTCATCCGCCGGCACCAATAATTCTTCCTGAGGTCACGATTCATCTTCGTAGCACCTGGATGAATTGAATACCATGAATTGTGTGCCTCCTCTTGAATCCTCTCCCTCAAGCCATCGACATTAGGAACACATAGTCGACCTTGGAGTCGTGGAACACCATCCTCTCCTATAGAAACTTCTTTGGAACTACTCTGTAGCACCGTCTCTCTAGGAAATGCAAAATGCGGATCATTGAACTGCCGAGCCTTGATCTGTCCCAATAATTAAGACTGAGCAACAAAACACGCAAGGACTCTACTAGGCTCTAAAATGTCCAACCTCACAAGTCTATTAGCCAAGGACTGAATGTCCAAAGCTAGTGGTCTCTCCTCCGCTGAAATGTATGCCAAGATACCCATATTCTCCGCTTTCCTGCTTAAGGCATCTGAGAACACATTTGCCTTGCCCAAATGATAAAGTATGGTGATATCATAATCCTTCAGTAAATCAAGACTTCTACGCTGCCTCAAATTTAGATCTCTCTGCTTTAATCCTTCAGTAAATCAAGACTTCTACGCTGCCTCAAATTTAGATCCCTCTGCTTGAACAAATGCTTTAAGCTGCGATAATTAGTATAAACCTCATATGACACCCATACAGGTAATGCCTCCATATCTTAAGAGCATGAACAATCGCTGCTAACTCTAGATCATGCATGAGGTAATTTTTCTCATGAATCTTCAGCTGACGCGAAGCATATACAATAAATCGCCCCTCCTATATCGATACACAACCCAAGACAATGCGAGAAGCGTCGCAATACACCGTATACATCCACGATCCAGAAGGCAATACTAGAACCGGTGTCATAGTCAAAGCTGTCTTGAGCTTCTGAAAGTTTGTTTCACAATCATCGGAGAAACAGAAAGGAGCACCTTTCTGGGTCAATCAAGTCAAAGGTGGTACAATGGATGAAAAGCCCTATAGAAATCAGCGGTAATAACCTGCTAACGCCAGGAAACTCCTGATATCAGTAACTGAAGTAGGACGTGGCCAACTCTAAACTGCCTCAATCTTCTTAGGATCCACCTTAATACCCTCTCCTGATACGACATGCCCCAAGAATACTACTAACTCTAGCAAAAACTCACACTTGGAGAACTTAGCATATAGCTTCTGCTCTCGCAATGTCTGAAGCACTACTCACAAATGCTGCTCGTGCTCCCCCAAACTACGTGAGTAGATCAAGATGTCATCAATGAAGACAATAACAAAGGAATCAATATAAGGCTTGAACACCCTGTTCATCAAATCCATAAACGCCGCTGGAGCATTAGTCAAGCCGAAAGACATTACCAAAAACTCATAATGGCCATATCTAGTACGGAAAGTAGTCTTCGGGACATATGAGTCCCGAATTTTCAGCTGATGGTACTCTGATCTCAAGTTGATCTCAGAGAACACCCTTGCACCATGCAACTGGTCGAACAAATCATCAATGCGCGACAACGGGTACTTGTTCTTGATGGTAACCTTGTTCAACTGGCGGTAGTCAATGCACATTCGCATAATCCCACATTCTTCTTCACAACAACACTGGTGCACCCCAAGGTGACACAGTCGGTCTCATAGACCCCTTTGCTAACAATTCCTCAAGTTGCTCCTTCAACTATTTCAAATCTTTCAGAGCCAAACAGTATGGTTGGATAGATATAGGCTAGGTACCTGGAGCAAAATAATTACAGAAGTTAATATCACGATCTGGTGGCATGCCTGGAAGGTCAGAAGGGAACACATCAGCGAACTCTCGGACTACTAGAACTGAATTAATCATTAGAGACTCTGCAATGGTGTCCCAAACATTAGCTAGATAAGCCGAACAACCCTTCTTGACCATATGCCGAGCCTTTAGAAAAGATACAACCCGACTAGATGTACTAATTGGGGAACTCTTCCACTCCATCTTTGGCAACTCTGACATCGCTAATGTAACAGTCATGGCATGGCAATATAAGACGGCCTCAAAGTCGGTAATATCAAGCAACATGAGATCTTCTCTAGTCTCAAAACCACAAAATAAGACCACAGAGAAACGATAGATCCAATCCATAACCACAGAATCGTCCACAAGAGTGGACACATAAATAGGAGTACCCAAGGACTCACGAGGAATATCCAGGAAATGAGCAAACAAAGATGATACATATGAATAGGTAGACCCTGGATCAAATAGTATTGAAGAATCCCTACCGCAGACAAAAATAATACCTGTGATAAAGGCATCTGAGGCCAATGCATCTGGTCTGGCCAAAAAAGCATAGCATTTGGTTGGAGCGCCGGCTGGCTGGCCTCCACCTCACTGAACAGTAGCTGGCTGACCTATCCCTGTCTGGCCTCCACCTCTAAGATGGCCCCTAACAGTCTATCCTCCGCCTCTTGGCAGCTGAATAGACGATGATGTAATCATGTATTGCTGACCCTGCTGCACTGCTTTGCCCCAAAGTCGGGCAGTATCTCCCCATATGACCAAGGTCTCCGCACTCGAAACAATCCCTCGGTGCGGTGACCTGCTACCTTGATGTCCGACCCTGATGGCTTGTAGACCCACTAGAAGAAGATTGAATAGCTGGTGGGCGATATGAACTCTCTAGTATAACTCTAAAGTAGGAGCTAGAAGAACCCTGGAGTTCTGAATACGAATTGGAAGAAACCTGGATGGCTGGCGGGCGGTAGAACTCTCTGGTATGCCGCTAAAATAGGGGTGCGCTGGAGTACCTCGAGGAGGTAGTGGTGCTGAATATGGGGGCCTGCTGGGCTGACCCCTCCCAAACTGACCTCTTCCCCTAGTCGGGGCACCTCTAAACTCTCCGGAGAAACGGGCCCTCTTGTCCTGCTACATCTGCTCTTTACCCCTCAGACGGTAGCCCTCAATCCTCCAAGCAATCTACACTACCAGTTGATAAGAAGTCCCCATATCAACCTCTCTGGCCATGTTGGCCCTAATACCAAAGTGAAACCCCGTAACAAACCTCCGCACTCTCTTTGCGTCAGTAGGTAGTATCATAAGTGCATAGCGGGACAACTCAGAAAACCTCGCCTCATAGTCAATCACTAACATCCGACCCTGCTCAAGCTACTCAAACTGATACCGCAACTCTTCCCTCTTAGAGGGTGGAATATACCTATCCTGGAAAAGCTGTGTGAATTGACCCCAAGTAATAGGAGGAGAACCCACTAGCCTGCCAAGAACATAAGACTGCCACCATCTATAGGCCCTGCCCTCCAGTTGGGAAGTAGTAAAGGAAACCCCATGCGAATCCAATATCCTCATATTTGTGTAGTCTATCCCTCCACCTATTAATGAAATCCTAGGCATCCTCATGACGGTCACCTCCAAAGATAGGAGGGTGTAGCCTAGTCCATCTGTCCAATAACTTTTGCGGATGGACGTTCACAGCTGGTCTGGCTCGGGTACTACTATGGCAAATGTCTGGGCCCCATCCGCGGGTAGTGTGCCCGGAGTCTGATACACTGCGGCTGCATGCCTAGGAGCCTGAGCAGTAGGGGTCTGTACTCCCCCTGCCACCTGAGATGTGACTGGGTTTGCTGGAAATAAACTGGCATGGTCACAGAATCCATGAACCGCAACATACGGTCCATGACCTCCTGAAAGCTCGGTGCTGTCATGAAGTCCGCTGGGGTAGGCTCTACTATGGGCACCTCGCCCTTCTCCTCAACAGTAGGATCCCCTGCAGTATCGGCCGGTGGTGCATCTGGGGCAGCTCTAGGATACTCTCGTCCCCTACCTCGGGCCGGTGTCCTCCCCCGGCCTCAGCCTCAGCCTCAGCCTCTAGCAACGAGGGGAGCAGCTCCTCCTGGGTCAGGAACGTCCGCCGTCCGCGTCCTCACCATCTGTAAGAGAATAGAAGAAGAAAATTTCGTGTACCATTATCTGCATGATAGAAGATGAATAAAGAGTAGTTTCCTAACACCCTATAGCCTCTCGAACATAAGTACAAATGTCTTTTTACCAATCCGCAAGACTCTATTAGGTCTTCCCATGACTTGTAAGGCCTACGTGAACCTAGTGCTTTGATACCATATTGTCACAACCCAAGTTCCATTATAGGTCGTGATGGCGCCCAAGACCGTTGTTAGGCAAGCAAACCCCATCAACTAGTGAGTTCTCGTTTATTTTAGTAAATAATCCCAACATTTACTTAAGTTAAATTTAAAACAGTCGATAATTAACCAATTCATAATAATAGGAATACAACCCAAAAAAATAGTCTACTAATGTGTGTGCCAGGAACTAGTGTCACAAGTACGAGGAAAAATAGTAGAATGCACAAAATACAACTATCCTACTGCTTGAAATAGAATAGACAATAATATCAAAAGGAGAGACTCCGGCATGCTGCTAAACGGCACAGAAGGGTGCAGCTCACTATGAGATCTTGATCAAGTATCAGGGATGCGCACTGGACGGGTAGCTAGATGCACCTGCCTCAGATCCTGTACAGTCTGAAGCGTAGTATGAGTACATAAACAACATGTACCCAGCAAGTATCCAGTCTAACCTCGAAGAAGTAGTGACGAGGGGTCGACTTGACAACTGCTAGGGTCAATAATAATACAGTTTAAGTGCTATGCTAAGCATGAATAGCATAAATATAATGATAGTCCAAGAACAAGGAGAAAAAAGATATTCTTTCTTAACAACATATCAATTTCAGTCATATCATGTAATAAGTTACATTTCAAAGCATTTACGCAGTGTAAATCACGGAAAGTTCCACATAAATATCATGCGCACATTGTGCTGAGGTCGTACGGCCTGGTCCGATATAGTAATAAACCGTGCACTCCCAGAGGGACGAATGATGCGAAATATATATGCATCTATTTACTACCGAGGCGATCGGCCCGATCCACAAATAGCAATTATTATCAAGGAAGTACACTTTGTCCATTTATAGTCAAGTAATTCATACAAATTCTCAAGTAAGTGAGTATAGCTGTCTTTATTTGTTTACCAATTTCTAGCATGACCTAAGGGATCTAAGTAGCAAGTAAGGATGCAAACATTTGCAAGTATAGCATGATAAGGGTCCTAAACTACCCGGACAATTAGCATAATAGTAGCTACATACGGACTCTCATCACCACGTACGTATGTAGCTTCCAAAGATAATCACATACATTTATTTAATTCAACTATGAGGTTAATTCCCTCTTCAAGGTTAGAAAGGAGACTTACCTCGTCCCAAAGCTTACTTCCAAATTCAAGAATGCACTCAAGCCCTAAAATCGGAGCTGAACATCCAAAACTATTCAAATGGGGTAAGAACTAGTCAATATATGCTCAAGAGTTCATATTCTAACTATTAAACTAATTTCCCAACCCTAAATGCAAGGTTCCTAAAATTTACCCCCGGGCCTACTTTCCCAGATTCCAGAAATTTTCGAAGAAAGTTGTTACCCATAACCTAAGTATCATGAATATATGATTTCTACTAAACTCCAAATAGAAATTCTTGTCAAAACCCTATGTTTTTACTCTAAACCCATAATTTCCACTAATTTACATGTTTTAATCTACTCATAAACTACGTATTAAACTCACATTAAGTAGAAATAACTTACCTCACAAAGCTAGGTTGAAATCTCCCCATTTAAAGCTCCCAAATCGCCCAAATGGAGTAAACTATTTCAAAAATGACAAAGTCCCGTTATTTAATGAAGGCCACTGCCTTCAGCACTTTCAGCATCTGCGGTCTTGGGCCGCTTCTGCGGAACTTCACTAGGCCTGCTGGGCTGCTTCTACGGAAGGCTCACCGCTTCTGCGAAGAGGGGGCCGCTTCTACGGTTCCTGGGCTGGCCACCCATGGCCGCATCTGCGAGAGAAAACCCGCTCCTTCGAGCTCGTATCTGCGGCTGACCAACCGCAGGTGCGATTATGACATAAGCTGGGCATTCAACCTTGCTCGAAATTTCCAACTTGGTCTGAGCCTCGTTCAATTAGCGTTCGGGGCCCCGCCCGAATAGACCCACAAGTTTGAAATCATAAAACAGACTCGCTCGAACCCTCGGAACACCGGAAACAACGTTAAAACTAGGAATCACACCCTAAAACAAATTGATTCAAACTTATGAACTTCAAGTTCTTCAATTTACTTCCAATGTGACAAAACACACTTATACTACTCGAATTGACACCAAATTTTCATGCAAGTCTTAAATGATATTATGTAATTATTCCCGGTCTCGAAATATCGTTCGGACCTCGATATCACAAAATCCCGCTCCAATCCAAATTTAAAGAACTTCAAAATCCTTAAGGAATCAACTTTCACTATTAGGCTCCAAAACGCTCTCGGGTCATCCAAAACCCGATCCGGAGATACGCCAGGTCCGAAATCATCATACAAACCTGTTAGAACCTTCAAATCCTAATTCCGAGGTCATTTAGTCAAAATTTTGACCAAAGTAAAACTTGGCCATTTAAGCCAACCTTAAGGAACCAAGTGTTCCCATTTCAACCCAAACTCTTCCAAATCCCGAACCAACCATACTCGCTAGTCATAAATAAGTAAAAGCAAGTACGTGAAGTCTTATTTAGGGGAACAGAGTTCTAGAAAGAAAAACGACCAGTCGGGTCGTTACATTCTCCACCTCTTAAACAAATGTTCGTCCTCGAACGGGTTTACATTCATACCTGAAGTTCTAAATAAGTGTGGATATCTGCTCCGCATTTCCTCATAGGACTCCCAGTTCGCCTCCTTGATTGGTTGGCCTCTCCACTGCACTTTTACCGCAGAAATCCTCTAGGATCTCAACTGGCAATCCTGTCTATCGACAATGGCAACTTGCTCCTCCTCATAACCCAAGCTCTCATCTAGTTGAATAGTACTGAAGTCTAACACACGAGACAAGTCGGCGTGATACCTCTGAAGCATAGACACGTGAAAAACTGGATGAACCCCTGACAGACTAGGAGGTAAAGCAAGCTCATAAGAAACCTCCCCAACTCGCCTCAATACCTCAAATGGGCCTATAAACCTTGGTCTCAACTTGCTCTTCTTCCCGAATCTCATAATACCCTTCATCGGCGAGACTTTCAAGATAACCTTCTCACCGACCATGAATGATACATCACGCGCCTTCTGATCCGCATAACTCTTTTGTCTGGACTGTGCTGTGCGAAGTCTCTCCTGAATCATCCTTACCTTTTCCAAGGCATCCTTTACCAAATTAGTACCATATAACTTAGCCTCGCCAGGCTCAAACCACCCGACAGGGAAACGACATCGCCGAGCATGTAAAGCCTTAAATAGAGCAATCTCGATGCTGGACTGATAATAGTTGTTGTAAGCAAACTCGGCCAAAGGCAAGAACTGATCCACTGCCCTCCAAAGTCAATCACATATGCTCTAAGCATGTCCTCCAGAATTTGAACTGTCCGCTCGGACTGCCCGTTGATCTGTAGGTGAAATGCTCTGAGCTCTACACGGGTCCCCAACTCACTGTGTACTACTCTCCAGAAATGGGAAGTGAACTGAGGGCCTCTATCTGATATGATGGAAACGGAAACACCGTGCAACCAAACTATCTCCTGAATATAGATATGAGCCAACATCTCTGAAGTATAAGTAGTCATAACCGGAATAAAACTGTCGACTTGGTCAAGCTATCGACATTGACCCAAACCGCATCAAACTTCCGCAAGGTCCGTGGCAACCCAACTACGAAGTCCATAGTAATGTGCTCCTATTTCCACTCAGGTATAGGCATCTGCTGAAGTAGGCCACCTGGCCTCTAGTGCTCATACTTAACTTGCTGGTAATTTAAGCACCTAGCCACATACTCAACTATGTCTTTCTTCATCCGCCGGCACCAATAATGCTGCCTCAGTTCACGATGCATCTTCGTAGCACCTGGATGAATTGAATACCGTGAATTGTGTGCCTCCTCTTGAATCCTCTCCCTCAAGCCATCGACATTAGGAACACATAGTCGACCTTGGAGTCGCATAACACCATCCTCTCTATTAGAAACCTCCTTGGCTCTATTCTATAGCACCGTCTCTCTGAGAAATGCCAAATGCGGATCATCAAACTGCCGGGCCTTGATCTGTCCTAATAATTAAGACTGAGCAACAACACACGCAAGGACTCTACTGGGCTCTAAAATGTCCAACCTCACAAGTCTGCTAGCCAAGGACTGAACGTCCAAAGCTAGTGGTCTCTCCTCCGCTGAAATGTATGCCAAGATACCTATATTCTCCCCTTTCCTGCTTAAGGCATCTGCGATCACATTTGCCTTGCCCAGATGATAAAGTATGGTGATGTCATAATCCTTCAGTAAATCAAGCCTTCTACGCTGCCTCAAATTTAGATCCCTCTTCTTGAACAAATGCTTTAAGCTGTGATGATTGGTGTAAACCTCATATGACACCCCATACAGGTAATGCCTCTATATATTAAGAGCATGAACAATCGCTGCTAACTCAGGATCATGTACGAGGTAATTTTTCTCATGAATCTTCAGCTGACGCGAAGCATATGCAATAAATCGCCCCTCCTATATCGATACACAACCCAAGCCAACGCGAGCAGCGTCGCAATACACCGTATACATCCCCGATCCAGAAGGCAATACTAGAACCGGTGTCGTAGTCTAAGCTGTCTTGTGCTTCTAAAAGCTTGTTTCACAATCATCGGACCAACAGAAAGGAGCACCTTTCTAGGTCAATCCAGTCAAAGGTGGTGCAATGGATGAAAAGCCCAACACAAATCAGCGGTAATAACCTGCTAACGCCAGGAAACTCTTGATATCAGTCACTGAAGTAGGACGTGGCCAACTCTAAACTGCCTCAATTTTCTTAGGATCCACCTTAATACCCTCTCCTGATACGACATGCCCCAAGAATGCTACTGACTCTAGCCAAAACTCACACTTGGAGAACTTAGCAAATAGCTTCTGCTCTCGCAATGTCTGAAGCAGTATTCATAAATGCTGCTCGTGCTCCCACAAACTACGTGAGTAGATCAAGATGTCATCAATGAAGACAATAACAAAGGAATCAATATAAGGCTTGAACACCCTGTTCATCAAATCCATAAACGCCACTGGAGCATTAGTCAAGCCGAAAGACATTACCAAAAACTCATAATGGCCATATCTAGTATGGAAAGTAGTCTTCGGGAAATATGAGTCCCGAATCTTCAGCTGATGATACTATGATCTCAAGTTGATCATAGAGAACACCCTAGCACCATGCAACTGGTCGAACAAATCATCAATGCGCGATAACGGGTACTTGTTCTTGATGGTAACCTTGTTCAACTGGCGGTAGTCAATGCACATTCGCATAATCCCACATTCTTCTTCACAATAACACTGGTGCACCCCAAGGTGACAGAGTCGGTCTCAGAGACCCCTTTGCTAACAACTCCTCAAGTTGCTCCTTCAACTCTTTCAAATCTTTCAAAGCCAAATAGTATGGTGGGATAGATATAGGCTAGGTACCTGGAACAAAATCAATACAGAAGTTAATATCACGATCTGGTGGCATGCCTGGAAGGTCAGAAGGGAACACATCAGCGAACTCTCGGACAACTGGAACTGAATTAATCATCGGAGTCTCTACAATGGTGTCCCAAACATTAGCTAGATAAGCCGAACAACCCTTCTTGACCATATGCCCAGCCATTACAAAAGATACAACCCAACTAGATGTACTAATGGGGGAACTCTTCCACTCCATCTTTGGCAACTCTAACATCGCTAAAGTAACAGTCATGGCAAGGCAATATAGGACGGCCTCAAAGTCGGTCATATCAAGCAACATGAGATCTTCTCTAGTCTCAAAACCACAAAATAAGACCACAGAGAATCGATAGATCCAATCCACAACCACAGAATCGTCCACAAGAGTGGACACATGAATAGCAGTACCTAAGGACTCACGAGGAATATCCAGGAAATGAGCAAACAGATGAAAATAATACCTGTGATAAAGGCATCTGAGGCCAATGCATCTGGTCTGTCCAAAAAAGCATAGCATCTGGTTGGAGCGCCGGCTGGCTGGCCTCCACCTCACTGAACAGTAGCTGGCTGACCTATCCCTGTCTGGCCTCCACCTCTAAGATGGCCCCTAACAGTCTATCCTCCACCTCTTGGCAGCTGAATAGACGATGATGTAATCATGTATTGCTGACCCTGCTGCACTGCCTTGTCCCAAAGTCGGGCAGTATCTCCTCATATGACCAAGGTCTCCGAACTCGAAACAATCCCTCGGTGCGGTGACCTGCTACCTTGATGTCCGACCCTGATGGCTTGTAGATCCACTAGAAGAAGACTGAATAGCCGGTGGGCGGTGTGAACTCTCTAGAATAACTCTAAAGTAGGAGCTAGAAGAACCCTGGAGTTCTGAATACGCACTGGAAGAAACCCGGATGGCTGGCGGGCGGTAGAACTCTCTGGTATGCCGCTAAAATAGGGGTGCGCTGGAGCACCTCGAGGAGGTGGTGGTGTTGAATATGGGGGTCTGCTGGGCTGACCCCTCCCAAACTGACCTCTTCCCCTAGCCGGGGCACCTCTAAACTCTCCGGAGAAACGGGCCCTCTTGTCCTGCTGCATCTGCTCTTTACCCCTCAGACGGTAGCCCTCAATCCTCCAAGCAATCTCCACTACCAGTTGATAAGAAGTCCCCATCTCAACCTCTCTGGCCATGTTGGCCCTAACACCAAAGTGAAACCCCGCAACAAACCTCCGCACTCTCTTTGCGTCAGTAGGTAGTATCATAAGTGCATGGCGGGACAACATAGAAAGCGTCGCCTCATAGTCAATCACTGACATCCGACCATGCTCAAGCTACTCAAACTGATACCGCAACTCTTCCCTCTCAGAGGGTGGAATATACCTACCCTGGAAAAGCTGTGTGAATTGACCCCAAGTAATGGGAGGAGAACCCACTAGCCTCCCAAGTACATAAGACTGCCACCATCTATAGGCCCTGCCCTCCAGCTGGGAAGTAGTAAAGGCAACCCCATGCGACTCTAATATCCTCATATTTGTGCAGTATATCCCTCCACCTATCAATGAAATCCTCGGCATCCTCATGACGGTCACCTCCGAAGATATGAGGGTGTAGCCTAGTCCATCTGTCCAATAACTTTTGCGGATCGACGTTTGCAGCTGGTCTGGCTCGGGTACTACTGCGGCAAATGTCTGGGCCCCATCCGCGGCTCGTGTGCCCAAAGTCTGATACTCTGCGACTGCATGCCTAGGAGCCTGAGCAGTAGGGGTCTGTACTCCCCCTACCACCTAAGATATGGCTGGGTTTGCTAGAAATAAACTAGCCTGGGTCATAGAATCCATGAACCGCAACATACAGTCCATGACCTCCTGAAAGCTCGGTGCTGTCATGAAGTCTGCTGGGGTAGGCTCTACTGTGGGAACCTCGCCCTTCTCCTCAACAGTAGGATCCCCTGCAGTATCGGCCGGTGGTGCATCTGGGGAAGCTCTAGGATGCCCTCGTCCCCTACCTCGGGCCAGTATCCTCCCCCGGCCTCAGCCTCAGCCTCTAGCAACGGGGGGAGCAGCTCCTCCCGGATCAGGAATGTCCGTTGTGCACGTCCACCATCTGTGAGAGAATAGAAGAAGGAAATTTTGTGTACCATTAACTGCATGATAGAAGATTAATAAAGAGTAGTTTACCAACTACCCTA
>NW_017670956.1:194061-286939 GCF_001879085.1 Nicotiana attenuata
GAATGCGGACCGCATTCCTGTCGCAGACCCAAACAGAATCCTCAGAGTTTTGGGGGCAATTCTGCGGTCCAATCTGCGGACCGCATTTCAACTCTGCGATCGCAGAATGCGACCGCAGATCTTGCTCGGTTTCTATTTTTCTAAATTTTAAAACCCGACCCCTTTTGTAATAAAACACCCAACCCCTCATTCGTTAAAGATCTTCTACAAAAAATAAGAGAGAGGAAGAGAGGGTCTTGAGAGAGAAAGTCATCTCCTCCAAAATTTGATTCTTCAAAGCTATCCGGGCCGGGAAATCTCAAACTTATCTTCATCCCCTTTCTCTTGCAGGTAAAATCCCTAACCCTTTTCATTGAATTTCAGGTTTAAATTAAGGGGGGGGGGCAGTCTCATGCATTGGTTCTTGGAAATAATGGCAAAAATTGTGCATGCGTGTTTATTAAAACCTAAAACCTAGTGGGGCTAATTGGGTGGGAGCAAAGACTTATGCAAAGAAGGGATTGATAACCTATGTATGTTCGGGTAGTGGTTTTGAACCTTGAATTCTAAGTTACGAGTATTAATTTGTGCACTATATTGCCGTTGCTAGATTTTCGGTGAATTGGAAGTAGAAATTAAAAAGGGATTCAACTCCAGGTATGTATGGCTAACTTTAACCTTTGTAAAATCTCCATGCTTGGTATCCAAATACTTGGTATGTGATATCTTCATGGATTAGTTGTGAAGTTGAACTCTTGTGAGTAGTATGTATTTTCTTGTGCAAACCATTTGTGAATTCATGTCAATGTTATGCCTTAAACGTTGTAGGTTAAGACGTCCGATATGGTTGTATAAGTAAATGGCAATAAACCAAGTTGTAATTGCGAACGTGTTATGTGGTAAGAACCGTGGAATAAATGATGGAAAGGAATCGATAAATTGGTGATATTGAAATAACTGTGGTAGCACCCTTTGTGGCTAGCTGTGGAAAATTATTGCTGTGATTTAAATGGTACAATGGGCTGTCGAAAAAGATGGAAATGGCATTGATAGTCATATAAACTCTGTGTGAGTTGTGTTGTTGTTCTTTGAGATGTGTGGCTGTTGTTATTGGGATTTGTTGTTGTATCTCCTGAAACTTGTTGCTGTTCTCCTCGTAAATTGTTGTTGTTGTTGTTGTTGTGCTATTGTTTATGAATTGTGATTGTTCGGTGGAATCGGGTTGCGTGCCGCAACACGAAGTAATAAGGTGTGGGTTGTGGTGATAAGGGTGACCGAGGTAATAAGGGTGGCCGAGGTAATAAGGATGGAAAGTGATCGATATCACTATTTAAATGAAACATGAGATCATTGTGAAATTGAGAATGTGGAAATGATGATGGGGAAAAGGAGAGATTGTCAACTTGTTTGCCTTGATTGTTTTTCCTTGTGTGTATTCAATTGTTGTTTCCCTCTATTGTTGTTATTCGTGTATGGTTTGAGGTTACTCTGGGTAAAGTTTGTTATACATACCAGTACAATTCAAATGTACTGACGTCCCTTTTTGCCGGGGATGCTACATTCGTGTTATGATTGTAGGTGGATCCGTAGCAGGTACTCCAGTCCACCGATTGTAGCTCCCCTTCGTCCTCCATCAGCTTCTTGGTGAGCCCCTTTTTCCCTCGGGGCCCTGCGTGGTTCAGGTCACTTGTTTTCAGAGTCTTATTTTGATTTTGTGTAACGTATAGCCGGGGCCTTGTTACTGGCAAATACTATATTATCCTATTGTACTATTAGAGGCTCCGTAGACAGTAGACGTGGGTTTAGAGCTTGTGTAAGGCTATGTTCATATGTTGGGCAAAGAACTTGTAATTTCATAAACTATTAAGTACGCATGTATGTTTGAAAAAGGATGTTCTAACTTAACTATACGGCTAATTCTTGGAATATTGAGTAAGGAATACATGGGGTGACATGTGGGTTAGGAAAGGCATCCAGGTTCGCTTGGCTGGGGCTACCCGGTCGGGCGCCGGTCATGTCCCTCGAATTTGGGGCGTGACATAAGTAAAGAAGCGTAGTATGAGTACATGATCAAGATGTACCCAGCAAGAATCCAGTCTAACCTCGAAGAAGTAGTGACGAGGGGTCGACTTGACACCTACTAGGGTCAATAATAATACAGTTCATGTGTTACGCTAAGCATGAATCGCATAAATATAATGACAGTCCAAGAACAAGGAGAAATAAGATACTCTTTCTTAACAAAATATGAATTTAAGTCATATCATGTAATAAGTTATATTTCAAAGAATTTAAGCAGTTTAAATCACAGAAAGTTCCACATAAATATCATGCGCACATTGTGCTGAGGTCGTACGGCCCAGTCCGATATAATAATAAACTGTGCACTGCCAGATAATCGAATGGCGCAAACTCTAGATGCATCGATTTACTACCGAGGCGAACGACTCGATCCACAAATAGAAATTATTATCAAGGAAGTACACTTTGTCTATTTATAGTCAAGTAATTCATACAAATTCTCAAGTAAGTGAGTATAGCCGTCTATATTTGTTTACCAATTTCTAGCATGACATAAGTGATCTAAGCAGCAAGTAAGGACGTATGCATTTGCAAGTATAGCATGATAGAGGGTCCTAAACTACCCGGACAATTAGCATAATAGTTGCTATGTATGGACTCTCGCCACCACGTACGTACTAGCCCTCGCAGATAATCACATACATTTATTTAATTCACCTATGGCGTTAGTTCTCTCTTCAAGGTTAGAAAGGAGACTTACCTTGTCCCAAATCTTACTTCCAAATTCAAGAATGCGCTCAAACCCTCAAATCGGAGCCGAATGATCCAAAACATTTCAAATGGTGTAAGAACTAGTCAATATATGCTCAAGGGTTCATATTCTAACTATTAAACTAATTTCCCAAACCTAATGCAAAGTTCCAAAAATTCACCCTCACGCCCACTTTACCGGATTCCAGAAATTTCGAAGAAAGTTTTTACCCATAACCTAAGGATCAATAATATATGATTTCTACTATATTCCATAACAAATTTCGTGGTTAAATCTCATTTTGGTCAAAACCCTAGGTTTTTACTCTATACCCATAATTTCCACTAGTATACATGTTGTAATCTACCCATGAACTATGTATTAAACTCACACTAAGTAGAAATAACTTACCTCACAAAGCTAGGTTGAAATCTCCCCTTTTGAAGCTCCCAAATTGCCTAAGAATGGAGAAAAATGTGTCAAAAATGACAAACTCCCGTTATTTAATGAAGGCCACTACCTTCAGCAGTTTTCGCACTTGCGGTCCTGGGCCGCACCTGCGCCAACTGCATTTGCGAAAAACCGGCTGCTTCTTCAGAACTTTCACTGGGCCTGTTGGGCCGCTTTTGTAGAAGGCTCACCGCTTCTGCAGTTCCTGGCTGGCCACCCATGGCCGCATCTGCGAGACAAAACCCGTACGTACGAGCTTGCATCTATGGTTGACCAAGCGCAAGTGCGAGTATGATACAAGCTGGGCATTCAGGCCTTGCCCAAAATTTCCAACTTGGTCCGAGCCTCGTCCGATTGGCGCTCAGGGGCCGCGGGGCCCGTCCGAACACACCGACAAGTTTAAAATGACAAAACGGACTCGCTCAAACCCTAGGAACACCAGAAACAACATTAAAACTAGGAATCACACCCTAAACCAATTGATTCAAACTTATGAACTTCAAGTTCTTCAATTTACTTCCAATATGACGAAACACACTTATACTACTCGGATTGACACCGAATTTTGCGTCCAAGTCTTAAATGACATTATGGAACTATTCCTTGTCTCGGAATTTCATTCGGACCTCGATATCACAAAACCGCTCCAAACCAAATTTAAAGAACTTCAAAATCCTTAAGGAATCAACTTTCACTATTAGGCTCTGAAACGCTCTCGGGTCATCCAAAACCCGATCTAGACATATGCCAAGTCCGAAATTATCATACAAACCTGTTGGAACCTTTAAATCTTGATTCCGAGGCAGTTTACTCAAAATATTGACCGAAGTCAAACTTGGCCATTTAAGCCAACCTTAAGGATCCAAGTGCTCCGATTTCAACCCAAACTCTTCCAAATCCCGAACCAGCCATTCCTGCAAGTGATAAATCATTTAAAGCAAGTATGTGAAGTCTTATTTAGGTTAACATGATTCTAGAATGAAAAACGACCAATTGTGTCGTTATAGTAATATTAGTCGTAACTATTATTGAAAAGTGAAATATACATTTTTATGCATTTTTCGACCGATTCCGTAGGAAATTTCTGACTACTTTTTTCCGTCGGAATATTTTGGTCAGAAATGAGACATTTTTAAGTAGTGGTTATTGCAACTGGATAATCTATTGCTCACAACTTTGATTAATAAATGACCTCTTAAACTTTTATCATCCCTAGTTGTCTCCTATTTCCTTTCTTAACATACTAAAATTTATCAATTTGTACTCTCGTTCGCACAATGAGGACTAACCATATTGGCATTTCAATAAAGAATAACATAAAAAACTTGTGTTAAGCTTAATTCTACTTGCAAAGCACAAGTTCAGCAATGTACTTTAACATAACAGAGTCTATTGTAGTGATTCCCTTTTATTACCTTTATGAATTTCTACCACACGTTATGCTATTTTGTGTTTTGATTTGCCAAACGTTCACGAAGAACCAGATAGGGACCAAATGTGATCAGTTCCCTTGGCCATCGTACAGTCAAGTCTACAGCTGTAAAAGTTGTTGCGTTGTACCGACTGACAACAGATTTTTTACTTCATGTTTTGATGCTGGTCAAATATTCTTGAGGACCAGATAGGGACCAGGTGTGAATAAGTTTCGCTGGTCAATGTGCTGTCAACTTTACAGCTACAAAAGTTGTTGCAGTACAACATCACAACTGTAGCTTGCTAAGGCCAAACTAAAAGACCCTATCTTCTCACATGTTCACTTGTATATATAGAACATGATGCAAGGTTTAACCTAAAATTTGCAAACCAAAAATTCATATTCTCTCAAGTGCTAGCCGCCACAGCTTTCAGGGCTCTCTCAAGCAGAAAGCTGCTACAACCTCAAGGACCAGATGCAGAGATTGAAGATATCTTAAGTCCTTAGGTTTGTTGAGTCTATGTCAATTTATTCTTCATTTGTAATCCTATACTACTTTCATGAAGTGCCTTTGTAGGACAAATTTCATCCATTGTTTGGTTTGGTTTCTTGGCTAGAGTTAATCAAGGTTCTTTGCTTTATAATAGAGTTATTGCGAAGGGCTTACAATAGAGTTATTGTAAGAGGTGAGGGATTAAGATATTAAATCGAGATAGAGTTATAGTAAGAGGTAAGGGATTAAGATATTAATTCCTAGATTGCAATAGGTTGTAATCTGAAGTTTGCTCGGTTTAGTGGAGTTGAAATCCTACTAGGGTATTTCGTGGCTTTTAATCCCTTGAGCAAGGATCTTTTCACATAAATATCATGTGTTTCTTTATTTACTCCATATTGACTGTGGGAACATATAGAGAACTTAGTTTTCTATAAAGTTTTTCGGGCTTTTAGTTTTTCTGAATTGGTATCAAAGCAGGTTCTTTCTAAAAGGTTAACACCTAGAAAAGATCCTCATGGCTGCTCCACCAAACTTTGAGGAAGGACTATCAACTTACGGACCACCAAGATTCAACGGCCAATACTATGGTTGGTGGAATATAAGAATGTATGACTTCATCATGGATGAGGACTTAGAGTTGTGGGATGTAATCTGTCATGGACCTTTTGTTCCCATGAAAACTATTGATGAGGGAACAGTTACAGTCCCAAAAAGAAGAAAAGAGTACAACGATACTGATGGAAAGGCCATTGAAAAGAATTTCATGGTAAAGAAGATTCTTGTTTATGGCATCAGATCAGATGAATACAACCACATCTCAGCCTGTCATTCTACTAAGGAGATCTGGGAAGCTCTCCAAACTGTCCATGAGGGAACTACTCAGGTTAAGCAGTCAAAAATTGATATGCTTACTACTTAGTACAAGCTTTTCAAGATGAATGAGGATGAGTATATTCAGGACATACATACACATTTCACCTCCATTATTAACAAGCTTAACTGCTTTGGAGAAGTCATCCAAGAAACAAGCTGGTCCAAAAAATATTCAATGTGTTACCAGATTCTTGAGAAAGTAAAGTGAATGTTATTACTGAAGCCAAGGATTTTCAGAAGCTGACCATTGATGAACTCATTGGAAATCTGAAAAACTATGAGATGAAGAGAAAGAAATATCTTAAAAGAAGAGAGACGAAAAGGAGAAGAACCTGGTTCTCAAGGTTGCCAACAATGACTTAAGTAGTGGTTATTCGACATGTTGTATCTCACTCGAAGATTCCAAAAGATGATTCGAAGAAATTGTGGGATTCCAAAGAAAGGAAGTTCCAGCAAGAATTTCAAAGGAAATGATTACTGTCATAAGTGTAGAATGTTTGGACACTTCATTAAAGACTGTCCTCTTCATATGCAGGATCATTACAAAACCAACACTGATAAGGCGGATGAGAGGAACCAGGACCCTGACATAAAGTTCAAAAGAAGAGATGATGCTTACAACATGGTGAAGCAAGTCCTAGCTTCCTGGGGAGATTCCTCCAGTCAATCTGAAGGTGAAAATGACCTAGGATATACATCTATGATGGTTGTTGATAATGAATCTTCAGAATATGAGTCAATCTTTACACTCGTGGCTAAATCTGATGCTGATGAGGACAAGGAGGAAGATAAGGTAAGCTTTTTCTATGCTCAAAGAAATTTGAAAACTTACTCCAAGAAAAGTTTATGTCCTTAGCAAATGTGTTGATTCATGCCTATCATAGCCTCATTAATGAGAAAAATGCTCTAATTGAAGAAATTAGTGACATAGAACAAGAGAGAGATGATATGGTAGTTTCTATTATAGACTTGAAAGAACAAGTGAAAGAAGTAACTAGAGAAAATACCTTGTTGAAAAATAAAATAAGAAAATGGATGGACACCCCTAAAGGAAAAGAAGTGCTAGTGAGGCTCAACTTGAGCTTGAGGAAGTTAAAACAAGTCTTGTTGTCGAGCTTGAAAAGAATAGACAACTTCAAGAGGATCTGGAAAGGGTTAAAATGATCTTGATAAGTCACTTAAATGGACCTGGTCCTCTGATGAAATAGCCTTTATAAACAACAGTAATCGTGAAAACAGGCAAGGAATCGGGTTCCAAAAGGCTAAAAACTCCTATATTCCCATAGCAAGTATGTAACTGTGGTTGATAATTCGTTGTATACTTAGTGTGGTCAAACTAGTAACTGAAAGGACTCTTGTAAAGCGAAAATTTAGTCTCTACTGAAAAATAAAGCTTTTATTGAAAGAAAGCATACTGTTGAGGAACCTGGTTCTCTGAAAAAGAAATATGTGTTGCATACATGGGCCATAGAAAGTTTGATCCGCCCGTTCTATAATTATAAGGGACCCAAGATAGCTTGGGTTCCTAAGTCTAATCAGTGTTTTCGTGTGCAGGATGGAGTGAGAGATAACAGTCAGAAATGGTACATGGATAAAGACTACTTTAAGCATATGACTGTAAGAATGGATGTTTTTCTCTCACTCAAGGCCTTATAATGTGGGAGTGTATCTTTTGGAAACAACAAGAAGTGTTATATTCTTGGTGTTGGTAAAATTGGCAAAACACTCTCCCATGCAATCAAAAATGTGTACTTTGTGAATGGCTTGAAATATAACTTATTGAGTGTGTCTCAAATCTGTGACAAGGGAAAATGAAGTGCAGCTCTTGTCCAAATCTTGCACTGTCACCAATCTCAAAATTGGTAAAGTGGTGTTGACTGCCAAAAGGTTCAAGAACATCTATGTTGCAGACCTTCATTCACTAAATGGTGGTGATCTAACATACCTAAGTTCATTGATGATGATGGTAAGTTATGGCACGGACGGTTGGGGCATGTGAGTTTTTATTTGCTAAACAAGTAGGTTATGAAGGACCTGGTTCGTGGGCTGAAGAAGTCAACACTGCCTGCTACTTGATTAACAAGTGCATGATCAGGTCCCTGCTCAAGAAGACTCCCTATGAACTGCTCAATGGGAAAACCCAAGATGACTTACTTGGGAGCCTTTGGATGCAAATGTTTCGTTATGAAAAATGGTAAGAAGGCTTTGGGAATTTTTGATGTAAAAAGTGATGAAGGAATTTTTCTTGGTTACTCCTCTCAAAGCAAGGCATACAAGATCTACAACAAAAGAACCTAGTGTGTAGAAGAAAGGGAGCATGTTATCTTTGATGAATACCATGAATCAAGTGGCAAAGGGTCACATAACAAAAAAGATGAAGATGGAGAATTTACAAAATTTCTTGATGAAGCTATAGATATGGAAAATAGGGATACTTATCTGATGAGTCAAATCAAGCAGAGCGATGAAGGAGATGTAGAAAAATCTCTAGGAGGCACAGAGGAACCTTGCCCCTGTATTACCTCAATTGAAGCTGAACATAGGGATGATAATGATATATCAGCTACTCTGGATCATAGACAAAGAAGTGAAAGTCATGCTCGGTTGATGTAAATGATGGATCAAATATGGAGGAATCTACTCCCTTGAATCCTGAAGTTCAAGCATCAAACTAGAAGCACAAGAGCTCACGTCCCCTTTAATATATAACCACTCCCTTAGACTCTGGTATTTAAACTAGATCTAAGACAAGGAACATGTTTGCTTTATCAACCTTCTAGTCTCAAATCGAGCCTAAGAACGTCAAGGAAGCATTGAAACATGCTTAATGGATAGCTGCTATGCAAGAACTCCATCGGATCGAGAGAAACAAAGTGTGGCACCTGATCCCTAGGCCTTCTAACATAATAGTGATTGGAACTAGGTGGGTGTTCTGAAACAAAATTGATGAATTTGGAAACACAACACGAAATAAAGAAAACCTCAAAAGGCACTATGATCAGTTAACATAAATACTTCAAGGAGCTGCCGAAAAGATTTGAGATGGAGAATACTAAGACCATTGATACACCTATTGCCATTGCTACTCCAATTGACATGGACGAAACTGGTTCTCCTGTCAATGAAACAATGCATAGGGGTATCATTGGGTCTCTTATATACTTGATTGTTAGCATACCCGATATTGTCTTTAGTGCTGGGTTGTGTGCTAGGTCCCAATCAAGCACAAAAGAATCTGACTTAATGACTGCCAAAAGAATTTTGAGGTATCTCAAGAAATGCAGGACCTGGTCCTCTTCTATCTTTCAGGAGGTAATTCTGACTAGGTTTATTATGCTAGATATATGGTGGATAGAAATAGTACATCTGGAATGAAACATTTTCTAGGGCCATGCTTGATCTCGTGGGGTACAATGAAACAAAAGTCCGTGACTCTTTCCACTGCTGAAGCTGAGTATGTGGTTGCTCTTCTTATTATGCTCAACTTATATGGATCAAGCAACAACTTGAGGATTTTGGTGTATTTATAGACTGTGTCCTTTATTGTGTGATAATACAAGTGCACTCTACATGGCAAAGAACACGGTGGAACACAAAAGGACAAAGCACATTGATGCGAGGCACCATTTCCTGAGGGACAATGTTGAAAAGGGTCTGATTTGTATGACATTATGGAAGACGGAGGACCAAGTAGCAAACATATTCACCAAGGCACTGGGCAGGGAACCTTTTGAAAGAAATCGTCTGGAGTAAGGGTTGATCAAGCTCAATTTAGGACCTGGTCCCTCAATGATTGGCTATGTTAAAAAGGAAGGTTACAATGCTAAAAATATTTTTTGGCGGCATCTTACTTAATTTTATACTGTTGCTGTCACGCCCCATTTTCTCGTGAAAGCCGATTTCGACATGTGATCAGTATTAAAAGAGAAGAGTCGTCACCTAACAATTTTACGATGCGTTAAGGGAACCTATTTGCAAATAACTCTATTTTAAATAGTTTGTGCTGCCAAAGATTGGGTAAGGCTGGAATTACCTCAGAGAAAAAGTGTTAGGTACTCCTCGAGGTCCACAACTGTGGGCTGCGGCCGAAACTAACGCAATATGGGATTACTGGATTATAATTGTCCTATGTGATCATGTAAATTAAAGGAAGATTTGAATTCAAATATTCGACTACGATATAAAACAAGTGTAAAGAAGATAACACCTAGGAAAGAATTAGACTATACATTACTAGATGATTAGTACAAGCCTTTGGAGATTACAAGGTACAACCTAATTTGTTCTAAGTGCGAAGAAACAAAGGTGCGAGTGATAGACATATGGGGGGGGGGGGGTCCTAAGTTTTTTAGCCTAAATGTTCATGCCGTGCAACATAAATAATACTTCTTAACTCCCTTAAGGGGGGTTGCTCATATTATTCAGCGTGAACAGACTATCACCTCCTGCTACCCAATTACTATGTTAAAGTTATTCACCAAAAGCTCTCTAGTTCAATTGTAAAATGTGTCCTATGCGCACAATACTCGTTCCATGCCTATGGTCCAGGAGGCTTTGGACCTACTATTTGGGTGCTTCTAGACTTTACTTAGGGTGCTCAAAGAGATAAAACTAGGTGCACATTCAAACAAAAAGGACTGCACATAATAGCAATGAGTGGCTCATGTTAGCCTCCACACATAAGCACAAAAGCACGCAATCAGTCACAGTTTTAGATTATGCAGTGATGAGTCGTAGGCAGTTTTAGAGCTGAGATGCATTGAAGTCGTTTAAAACCCTATAGGCATGGCTTCTATCTGACCGAAAGGTGTAATAAAATCTCATAAGCAGTATTGCTAGTCAGATTATTGAAATTACATATTATAATTGTTATTGGAAGCCTATAGACATGATTCTAGGTGATTTGCGATTGGGTATTGAAGGCATTGGAAAACTCAAAATTATTCATATTTAGTCATATAGGTATGCTTTTTAAGCGAGTAGAGATATCCAATAGGCATGTTCTCTGAACAGTTGGTATTTGAACATGAATTCGTCATGCTTATTCCTTTAGGCATGTTTTCTAGGCGGACAGTGTGATAAGAACAACAAAACAACCATTTAGTTAATCAATTAAGGCCCTATAGACATGGTATCAAGATGAATATTGGTGGAGGCACATCTTAATTACTTAACAGGATCGTATAAGTTGAGTATCTAACAATCACAACAATAGCACAAGTTGAATAAGTAATGAATGATGCTTGAATCCTATGTGCATACTATCTAATATCGTTCAGAAATGAAGCGAGTGAAATATTTAAATTCCTATAGGCATGCTTTCTAGCGGTGTGTGGGCATAGGACATGTTAAGCAGGTAAAGCTTTTGAGTTTCGATAGGTGTACTTTCTATTAGCGTATGGAAATAGAACATGTCAAACAAACTATAATAAGTAATTAAACCCTATAGGCATGTTTCTACCCATTCATGCGAGAATTAAAGCACCCCAGCAACCCATTTCACTAATATCCCCACATTCAGTTTGACAAGTTATTACCGGCCCCAAATAAAATAATACAAGCCCAAATAGAAAGCTACAGACTCCAAAGAGACCAATTGCTGGCCTAATTCTAAATAAGGTAATGATGGGTTTTCAATGTCTTTGCCCTATCTTTTGATGATCTAACAAACTTACTGTCAAGAACCAGATAGGGAACCTGACACACTTAGTACACATTACAAATGAACGGATTCCATCCAGGACTCCGGCTAATGTGAACTGCTGCA
Source organism: Nicotiana attenuata (assembly GCF_001879085.1). Lineage (NCBI taxonomy): Eukaryota > Viridiplantae > Streptophyta > Magnoliopsida > Solanales > Solanaceae > Nicotiana > Nicotiana attenuata. The sequence continues at coordinate 205,814 of NW_017670956.1, forward strand.
AGTGTAGAAAATAGAGAAACAAGACAAGGATCTGATCCCTTGTGTTTCCCTGACAGCAGTACGAAAGTCAACCGTGTACAGCTGGAAAGTGACTGCCACAAAAATAGTGCACATAATGCAGAAGTTTTGCAGTCACTTACCTTTGACCAACCAAATGCTTACATCATTCAAGTGATGTCATCAAGAGTGTATCAACTAGAGAATTATAACAAAACATCACTTGAACACTTGAGAATTCACTTCAAGCATTCAAGCCTTCTGCAAACAGTGAACTAAATTCTCAAGAGCTTGAAGAACAAAGTTACACGCTACTACGGACCAGTTCCTAAATCTAGTATTTTGTTGTCCTTAGTTGAGTTGTAACTTTGTGATTGTTCTTATTGTAATTCCTAAATTGCTTAGCTAGAAGCGTTGCTTAGGAACCCCTTTGTAAAACCATAAACTTTCTGAGTTTGTGTTGTGACTAGATATAGTCATAAGTTAAAGTCATTGTAACTAGTGAGTGACAAAGTGGCTTGTGGTAAGTGTATCACAAGTTAGTTAAGTTGAAGTCTTTGTAATAGAGTCATTACAAAGTGGCTTGTAATAGAGTTGTTACAAGTTAGTGGAGTTGAAAGTCTACAAGTGTAGGTCGTGGTTTTTGTCCCCTTGAGTGGGATTTTTCCATGTAAAAATCCCGTGTCTCATTTACTTACAGTTTCATTAGTATTCTCAGAAGAAACTCATAGGGTACCAGGTACTCTATAGCTGGTGGACTCATATAAACTAACAATTGGTATCAGAGCAGGTTCCTGCTATTAGGCTAACGCCGAGGAAGTATCCGTATGGCTGCTCCACCAAATTTGGAAGAATGTCAATCTACGTACAGACTACCCAGGTTCAATGGGCAATACTATGGGTGGTGGAAGGCAAGAATGCATCACTTTATCATGGCTGGAGATTCTGAGTTGCTATATTTCATACGTGATGGTCCTTACATCCCAACAAAGGCACTTGCAGAACTTCCATTCTCAATGCCAAAAACCAGAAAAGAATACACCGACGCAGACAGGAAAGTTGTGGAGAAAACTTTTCATGCAAAAAAGATTTTGGTATGTGGAATAGGACCCGATGAATACATTAGAATTTCTACTTGTGAAACTACAAAGGAGATATGGGAAGCTTTGCAAACAGCACATGAGGGAACCACTCAAGTAAACCAATCTAAGATTGATATGCTCACTACTGAGTATGAACTCTTTAGGATGAAGGATGATGAATCTATTCACGATATGCACACAAGATTCACCTCCATCATAAATGAGTTACACTCACTTGGTGAACCATTCCTAGGAACAAGCTAGTGAGGAAGATTTCTCAGTATCCTGCCCAGTTCTTGGGAAAGCAAGGTGAATGCTATTACTGAAGCAAAGGACCTGCAGGAGCTGACCATAGACGAGCTCGTTGGAAATCTGAAGACCTACGAGATGAAGAGGAAGATAGACAGTGAAGAAAGAGAACCAAAGAAAGAAAAGAACCTGGTACTCAAAGCTGATAGCAATGACTCGAGTGAGGAGGACAGTGACATGGCTTACTTAACCAAAAGATTTCAGAAGAAATGGAGGAATACTGAAAAGGGGCAGCTCTAGCAAACTAAAGAACTATGATCTCTACCATAGGTGCGGAAAGCCCAGGCACTTCATCAAAGATTGTCCTCTCCTGAAGCAAGAGTACTCCAAGTACAACCCTGAGAAAGCAGCCAAGAGGAACCCGGTTCCTGACAAGGACTTCAAGAGGAAGAGATCTGCTGACAATGTGGTGAAACATGCTCTTGCAACTTGGGGAGACTCCTCTAGTGAGTCTGAAGATGAAACTGATACAGGTGACAACTCCATGATGGTAGTTGAAAGTGAGGAAAATGACTATGATTCAATATTTGCTTTGATGGCCCAATCAGATGATGATGAAGACGATGACAACAGTAAGGTAAATTTTAGGGATGTTCAGAGGAATCTGAAGTCCTACTCTCCTAAGAAACTCATGTTTTTAGCTAGTGTATTGATTGATGCCTATCATAGTCTTGTGGAGGATAAGGATACTTTGACCTTAGAGCTAGGAGAAGCTGAACAAACTAGAGATGATCAGGTAGTGTGTGTAGTTGATCTGAAGGAAACCATTTGTGGGCTGCAGAAAGAAAAATTTGTTTTAACCAAAATAATTGTTGACATAGAAACTAAAAGAGATAACTTAGTGGTTGTAGTTGTTGACCATAAGGAAACTATTGAAAAGTTCAGAAAAGAAAGAGAATCTTGATGAAAATAGTGACTGAGATTGAGGAAGAAAGAGACGATCTCTTGGTAGTGATTGCAGACCTGAGGGAAACAATAGAGGGACTAGGGACTGAGTCAAAACCTAGAAATTCTGGAAAAGGAAAAGAGGTAGCAAGTGAGGAATATATTAGGCGTGAAAACGAGTTAAAGGCCGTGAGAACTAGTCTGTGTGTTGAATCTGAGTAAAACAAGCATCTCCAGACTGAACTTGAAAGAATAAAAAATGATCTTGAAAACTCTCTAAAGTGGACCTGGTCCTCAGAAGCTATCACTGCCATGTATGTTAATAATGGTGGAAACAGGTAGGGAATAAGGTTCCAAAGGGAGAAAACTCCTTACAACCCCCATCGCAAGTATGTTACTGTACCAGATAACTGGCTGTGTACCAACTGTGGTAACAATGGGCATTTCAAGGAAAATTGCCAAGCCAGGGTTATGTCCCTTCAAAAAAACAAAGTGTTTGCTGAAAATGTAACTACTAAAAAGGGACCAAGTTCCACCCACAAAAAGCGCATATTACCTGCATGGACTAAGAGAGCTCTCATTTACCCTCTTGCCTACTACAAGGGACCCAAACTTGCTTGGGTTCCAAAAACTAACTCTTGATCTTCTTGTGCAGGGAACAGTGAAAGAAAGCAGTCAACAATGGTTCATGGATAGTTGATGTTCAAATCACATGACTGGAAACACCATGGACATTCTTTCACTAAAACCCCTGCAAGGAGGGAGTGTATCCTTTGGAAATGGGAAAAGAGGTACATTCTAGGAGTTGGAAAAGTCGGGAAATCACTCACTCACTCTATTAAGAATGTGTACTATGTCAATGGTCTTAAGTACAGTCTCTTGAGTGTCTCTCAGATCTGTGATAAAGGAAACAAGGTGGAGTTCTTATCCAAGATATGTACAGTTACTAATCTGGTAACTAGTGAAGTGGTACTTGTGGCCAAGAGATAGAAGAACATTTATGTTGCTGATTTTGAGTCCATACAAAAATGGTGATCTGAGTTATTTGAAAGCTGTTGATGATGATGCTGAACTCTAGCACAAAACACTGCGGCATGCAAGTCTCTCTCTTCTGAACAAACTAATTCAGAAGGACCTGGTCCATGGTCTGCCCGTGTCAAAGTTCAAAGCACAGAAAGTATGTGATGCCTGTGTTAAATGAAAGCATGTGAAGTCCTTTTTTAAGTCTAAAAGAGATGTAAGCACCTCAAAGCCACTCGATCTTCTGCATATGGATTTATGTGGCCCTATAAGAGTGCAAAGCAGGGGAGGAAAAAGATACATATTTGTGATAGTGGATGAACACTCCAGATTCACATGGACTCCGTTTCTTAGAACTAAAGATGAAACCTTTGAGGTGTTTGTGGCTTTTGTGAAGAAAATCCAAGTGAAGATGGAGTCTAGAGTTACATGTATTAGATCAGATCATGGAATAGAATTTGACAATGCCAAATTTGATGAGTTCTGCAATGAAAATGGCATTACTCACAACTTTTTATCTCCATGAACCCCCCCCCCCCCCAGTAAAATGGAGTAGTGGAAAGGATGAATAGAAAATCTTGAAGAAATAGCGAGAACAATGCTGATCGATAGTGGGATTGCAAAGAGCTTCTAGGCTGAAGCTGTCAACACTGCCTGCTACTTGGTGAACAGGTGCATGATTAGATCTCTTCTGAACAAAACACCATATGAGTTGCTGAATATAAGGAAACCCAAGCTGACTCACCTAAGAACATTTTGGTGCAAATGCTATGTTTTTAACAATGGAAAGGATCGGCTTCGTAAATTTGAGGCCAAGAGTGATGAAGGAATATTTCTGGGGTATTCTTCTCAAAGCAAAGCTTACAAGATATACAACACTCAATGTGTTGAGGAAAGTGTTCATGTTATCTTTGATGAGTCTTATCCTTCCTGTGAGAAAAGTGCTAAAGATGGTCAAGATGGTGAGCCCTATTGGTTCCTGGTGAAGTCATTGACATGACAAATGGAAAGGCAGATATGATGAGTCAAGTGAAAGAGCCAAGTGGAGACAATGCTGCCTCTTCTTCAATGGAACTAGGTACCTCAATTACAACCACTGAAGCTGAAGAAAGAGTGGATGATGCAGTACAGGGTACTCCACTAGTACCTGAGAGAAGAACACAGGAGAACCAGTTAGATATACCCACCTCCTCTACAAATGAACCTCAAATGTCTAACTGGAAACAAAAAAGCTCTCATCCTCTTGACAACATAATCACTCCTCTAGACTCTGGAGTACAAACCAGGTCAAAAGCCAGAAATTCACTTGCCTACTCAGCCTTTCTTTGCCAAATAGAACCCATAAATATCAAGGAAGCCTTGAAAGATGCAGATTGGATTATAGCCATGCAAGACGAGTTGCATCAGTTTGAAAGGAACAATGTCTATCACCTGGTACCTAGACCCTCAGATCGAACTATTATAGGAACCGGGTGGGTATTCAGGAACAAGCTTGATGAACATGGAAACACTACAAGGAACACGACCATGCTAGTGGTTCAAGGCTACAATCAGGAGGAAGGGATTGATTATGATGAAACGTTGGCTCTGGTCGCTCGCATGGAAGCTATTAGAATCCTAATCACTTTTGCATCTCATATGGAATTCACCTTGTTCCAAATGGATGTCAAAAGTGCATTTCTGAATGGACTTCTTAAGGAAGAAGTTTATGTGAATCAACCTCCAGGGTTTGAATGACATGAACACCTTGAATATGTGTTTAAACTGGACAAATCATTGTATGGGTTGAAGCAGGCTCCTCGAGCTTGGTATGAAAGGCTATCAAAGTTCCTATTGGAAAATGGTTTTACACGAGGGAAAATTCACAACCCCTTGTTCCAAAAGAAATGGGGAAGGAACCTGCTCATTGTTCAGGTCTATGTTGATGATATCATTTTTAGGGTAACAACAGACTCTCTGTGTGAAGAATTTGCAAAGCTCATGGGAAGTGAGTTTGAAATTAGCATGATAGGGGAGCTAACTTTCTTCTTGGGTCTTCAAGTGAAGCAGTCCACAAAGGGTACATTCATTTGTCAGCAGAAAATAGATCAAGGAGCTCTTGAAGAGGTTTGATATGGAAGCATCAAAAGTAATAAGCACTCCTATTGCAACGGGTACTTGACTGGACATTGATGAAACTGGATCTCCTGTGAATCAAACTATGCATAGAGGCATTATTGGGTCCCTTCTCTATCTCATTGCCAGCAGACCTGATATTTTCTTCAGTGTGGGGCTATGTGCAAGGTTTCAATCAAATCCCAAGGAATCTGATTTGAAGGATGCCAAAAGAATTTTAGACACAGGACCTGGTCCTATATTACCCCTCAGGTGACAGTTTTAATCTCATTGGGTATGCTGATGCTGATTATGCAGGTTATCTTATGGACAGGAAAAACACTTCTGGAATGGCTCACTTTCTAGGGTCATGTCTCATCTCTTGGGGCACAAGGAAGCATAACTCAATGGCTCTTTCAACGGCTGAAGTAGAATATGTAGCTGCAGCATCATGTTGTGCTCAACTCCTATGGATTAAGCAGCAACTAGAGGATTTTTGGGTGTTTACTGAGTGTGTGCCTCTTCTATGTGATAACACCAGTGCACTCAACATGGCTAAGAATCCAGTTCAACATAAAAGAACCAAGCACATTGATGTGAGACATCATTTTCTAAGGGACAATGTGGAGAAAGGGCCGATCTGTATGAAGTTATGCAGCACAGAAGACCAAATTGCAGATATCATCACCAAAGCACTAAGTAGGGAACATTTTGAAAGAAACAGGGTGAAGCTGGGGCTATTGAAGCCCAATTGAGAACCTGATTCCTCATCAATTGGCTATGAAAATCACCTTTAGGTAAAACTAGATAAAGTGTTTTCTGGCCAAGCCTAACTCACTTCAATACCGTTGCAGGTAAACACGCATGATGAGTATAGAAGTTCTAGATGCATTGCATGGATAAAAGAAGACTGAAATTTTCAATAACGGGTCAAGAACCCGGTTCTTGTACCAAAGGTTAGTAGTTCTGTGCATTCTTTAATACACGTCTTGAAAAGGTACAAATATCAACTGCCATGTCATCTACCTTTTCAGACCCTGCTGTCACATCCCTTCACTTCAAATCGTTCCATCTCCCTCTGAAACGTTGCATCTCTCCAAGCACAACCGCCATTTCAGAACCAGTTCCTATCTCTCCCTTCATAATTATCCACTCTCATTAAAACCCTTCTCCTTTCTTCAAAAACCACAGTCCTCAATTAGAACTTCTCCAAAGAACTTTCTCTCTATCTCTTCAATGGCTGACACAAACTCCGAAATCCCTGCCTCAGTCATCTTTAAAACTAAAAAACCCACTGAGTCCTCCGTCCCTAATGAGTCTTCTGTAACCACTCCTATTCTTATATCTGACATCACTCCTAACCCAGATTCCCCGTCTCCCTCCAGTTCTAAGTTGACTATCCCAGAAACCCCTAAAAGTGTTGATCCTTTTTCTCTATCTTTTGAGTTTCCCACTGATCACGAAAAAGGTGGAGAACAGGGTAAAAGTCCTGAGGTCGCAGAGGTTTCCACCATTATTGCTTCAGATTCCGTGGTGTCCGCGGAGCCTGTTGAGGAAGAAAATTTTGCGACCATCTTTGTGGTATCTGTTGATGGTGTCTTACATGAGATAATTCTTAGAGGAACGAGATACATGGTATGGGGAAAGAAGGAGCCATGGTGGCTGTCGAGGGCTCTGCACTAGCAGAAAATATCTGGCCCTCTCGTGAGGAACCTGTCCCCTCTCCAGAGGAGACAGGTCAGGGTTCTCACTCCCAGGCCAGTTCTGCTCCTGCATTTGCTGTTGCGCCCCTGGTCATTCAAGTCCCTAAGATGAGGTCTAGTGATAAGGAGAATCTAGACAACATTGCTCTTGATACTTTCACAGTCAAGCGAAGGGTAGTGTCCACTCCTGAGTCTTCTACTAAGCGTCCTACTACTAGGTTGCAAGTAATGGTAGCCTATGACTCTGCCCTTCAAAAGAGCAGAAAAAGCAGTAAGAAGAAAATGAGGAGATTGGTAAAAGACAATGTTATAGTATGTGATAAGGCTATTCTAGTGGTGGAGGTTGAGGAGGAAACAACTGAGGAACCTAGTTCCCTAGTGAGAAGGTCCTAGAAAAAGAAGGAATCTGCTTCCTCAAAGAATGTTACAACCCCCAGTTCAAAGTTGAAGGATGTTCTGAGTGAGCTCTCCGTTTCTGATGAGGATATGTTAGTCAAGTCTAAGGGAAAAGGAAAATCAAGTGGTGTGAAGTATGGCAAACGAAAATCTGAAACCGTTAAGGAACTTGGTCCTATGAAAAAGATGAGGAGTGAAACTAGTTCTGCTTCAGAATGCTTAAGGCAACAAAAGGTCCTGCTGGGTCGCACTTTTGACCCAGCAATTTCTGATATGGCTGGTATGCGTCAAGTTCTTGCGATGGTTGAGTTTCAAAGATGGGGGCATCTGTTCCAAATGGATGCACCCAAAGTGTATGAGGATGAGGTTCAAAGCTTTTATGCCAGCTTCTTTCCCGTTGATACTGACCATATCTGTGCCTTGGTGAATGAGGTGGACATTGTGTTTGACGTGGTCTGCTTGGAGATATTCTAAAGGTCCCTACGGTTGGTGTGTCTAGTGTGAAGATGCGTGTCAGTATAATTTCCGGAATGCTGTGGTAAAGGATAATGTGAACCAAAGGGGGACCAGATTCGCAAGAAGGCATTACTCCCTGTTTATCAGTTGCTCTTCGAGTTGGTGAACAAAGTTCTATTGCCTCGTGCTGAGAGGTGGTCCATGACTTCTAAGTCTGACCTGTTTTTAATGGAGCAACTGGATGGCCTTACCCCTGTCAACCTGCCTGCTATCATGATTGAACACATGCAAAAGGTGGCAACCTTTAAGGATGGTAATCAGGGTCTTCCATATGGGTTTCTTCTTATGCAAGTGTTTAAGTTTTTCAAGGTGCCGCTGGGGCAAGGCAAGGTAGGAACATAGAAGCAGACCTTTTTAGAAACAACGTTGGAAGAATGTGAGTGCATAGAGAAGAATGGGGGGTTAGGCAATACATCAACCATCTCACAGCTTATTAATGCTCAAAATAATGCAACTGAGGAGATTCGAAGGTTGAAGGCTAGGAATGCTATCCTAGAAGGTCAACAGACCCAAGGGGCTCCGGAGTCAAATGAGGAAGTGACTCGTCTAACAAAAGAGAATGCTGATCTCAGGGCACAAGTGGAGAACCTCAAAGCAAAACTGCTCAATGAGCAAAAGTCGGCCAATGCCCGAATAGACCTAGTTCTCCAAACTCTAGTTGCAGCTTCCAAGCCCTCTACTCCTAGTGCCCCCTAAGTAACCCTTTCAGTGACTAGTTTCTGGATTGTCTCTTGTTGTTTTAATGACTTGGTAGTTGTGTTTGTTTTCTTTTGTTTTGATGTGGTTGGGATGTATCAGTATTGCTCCCGTTTTCAACAATCCAATTCTGCCTTTGCTTTTTAAGCAAAGGCATATGTTTTATGTATAAAATCTATCCTTTTTTGTTATCTCAATGCTTGTATTCTCTGTTTCTCTTCTCTATCATGTTGTGTGCACATATGTGGCATGAGTTAGATAGACTAGACTTCTTTATGTTGTTTGCCTACTTGTGTATTTTTAATGAGACCAAAAGGGGGAAGTATAATTGAAACAGGGATCTGATTAAGGGGGAAGCATAAAGTCAGGGGAATTTCTGAAGTTCCTGTTACTTCATGTGGTTATTTTTCGCTCTAAATACATGTTATCAATATCTATGTTTGTCATCATTGAAAAGAGGAAAATTGATGGGTTTTCAATGTCTTTGCCTTATGTTTTGATGATCTAAGAAACTTACTGTCAAGAACCAGATAGGGAACCTGACACACTTGGTACACATTACAAATGAACGGATTCCAGCCAGAACTCCAGCTAATGTGAACTGTTGCACGTGTAGAAAATAGAGAAACAAGATAAGGACCTAATCCCTTGTGTTTCCCTGGTAGCAGTACGAAAGTCAACTGTGCACAGCTGGAAAGTGACTGCCACAAAAACAGTGCAGGAATTTTGCAGTCACTTACCTTTGACCTACCAAATGCTTACATCATTCAAGTGATGTCATCAAGAGTGTATCAACTAGAGAACTATAACAAAACATCACTTGAACACTTGAGAATTCACATCAAGCATTCAAGCCCTTCTGCAAATAGTGAACTAAATTCTTAAGAGTTTGAAGAACAAAGTTACACGCTACTACGGACTAGTTTCTAAATTTAGTATTTTATTGTCCTTAGTTGAGTTGTAACTTTGTGATTATTCTTATTGTAATTCCTAAATTTCTTAGCTAGAACCGTTGCTTAGGAACCCCTTTGTAAGACCATAAACTTTCTGAGTTTGTGTTGTGACTAGAGTTAGTCATAAGTTAAAGTCTTTGTAACTAGTGAGTGACAAAGTGGCTTGTGGTAAGTGTATCACAAGTTAGTTAAGTTGAAGTCTTTGTAATAGAGTCATTACAAAGTGGCTTGTAATAGAGTTGTTACAAGTTGGTGAAGTTGAAAACCTACAAGTGTAGGTCGTTGTTTTTGTCCCCTTGAGTGGAATTTTTCCACGTAAAAATCCCGTGTCTCATTTTCTTACAATTTGATTAGTATTCTCAGAAGAAACTCATAGAGGACCAAGTACTCTATAGTTGGTGGAATCGTATAAAGTAACAGGTAACCTAGTGATGCTTCTTGGGCCTTCACCAGCCTTGAAATTTGCATACCAAATAGGCCCAACTCACAGGCTAACAAGGAGGATTACAATGCACCTAAATCCTCTATTGAGGTCCAACAACACACATGGCCCTATAGAACATGCCCAAATAAAGGCCATGCTTACCCAATTGGATGCAAAACCAACCATTTAAGTGACCAAACTACGTACTGGGTCAATTAAATAACCTTCGAGATCCATATACTTAAATCTTAAGGCTGTAGCTATCAACACTTATAAGCCCAAGGCACATAGACGAGACTACATTAAATAAGAAGGCACACAAGGCGTATATGAGGCATGTTCATGTATGTATTTCCAAAACAAGGTTTAAAGTGAAAAACTTGGACATCATAAGCTTCAAATCACTAAAAATAGTGTTTCAAAACAGAACTAACCTAAAGAACTTCATATGACAATCTAGCAGAATCACACACAAGAAGCGAGTGGAGTACAATCTTCACATGAGGATTTTAACATGAAAGCCTAGCGAGAATGTGGTTCAAATAGCATAACAACATACTAGTAGCACAGTTTTGCAAACATATCAATTAGTTAAACATGAATTTTAACATGATGAGCATTAACCATTGAACAAAGATTCTAAAGAACTCAGAGTAAGTAAAAGAACATGTCAGCTCTAGGATAACATGACAGACATACATTAGGACTCATGTCACTCGACCATACATGAGAGAAAGCTAAACATTGATATTTACCCTAGATGTCTAAAGCAATGCTAAAGAGTACATGATTAACAAGTACAGGGATACAATGGTCACAAATAGTAGAGAGGCATGTTTAAGATAGTATTGCAACATGAGATTCAATGATCAAGTTTATTTTGCAGAGAAAACAATACATAACACATAAAGATTTAGGGGAAGCAAAGTTCATTCGAGCAAATTCTGGGCGGGGGATTATCCCTTGAGAGTTTCAGTACAAGAATCCAAGGTGAGGGACTCGTGACAAGAAGTGATTAGAATAGCAGAGAAGGCATAGGGTTATCAGAACCATTCAAGTTGCACATACAAAACATGCACGCATCAAAGTTTAGAATTCAGGCTGGTATAAATACTAGATAAGCACAGAAGTACAAAAGTAGGTCTAAGGCAAACAATGAAAGCGAACAGAGGCAAACAACAAATATTGATTCATAAAGTCCTAAGTGACATGAGCATACAAAGCATGAACACAAGCAAAAGAATGGAATTGCTGAGTCTCAGTACTCAACAGTTGCAAATTAACGAACAAGTAGATGAAAAAAATTAGGTTTCAACAACAGCTCAACTAGCAGTAGTAAAGAAAGAACAACAAGATTCCTGAAATCCTAGTGCTTTAAGTTCCCAAGGGTTTCAAGTGAACCCCAGGCAGTGCTCGCAATGCGGAACGGGGAAAGGGGGCCTTGGTTTTCAGCCGACCAAGGTCTCAATCTTAGAATAGTAGCGATCAAGGTCTGTCAGGGGAAAAGAGGAAAGAGGGTTTCATAGTAGCAAAATTAACCACACAAACAAGGAAAATTAGTCGATTAACACAAAAAAGGAAAGAATATATCACATGCACACTCGAAATAGTAGAGGAAATAAGAATTTCAAACCCTAGCCGGAATCGGATTTAAGGCAAACATTCACAAGCCCCAATCACGACAAAATTACCGGAGATACTCCATAACCAAGAAAATTTCTCTTTCTAAGTGTATAGAGCCACAGTCGCACCCAGATCGTAGCGTCGAAGACAGATATGTGAGAATCAAACTTGCCTGGTAAATGAAAGTTACCATAACTAAGTGATAATAGCATATAAGGTAAGTAGAATCCGCGTATGAACGCATATAAGGAAGGAACCTGAGAGAATCTCCATGGTCGACTAGGGTTTTGTGTGAGAGTAGAGGGATAGAGATAATACAGAGGCGGCTGGGGAAATGGGTCTTTAGGGTTTGGGAAAGGGTTTATAAGTAAAGGGGCTGGCCTATTTTGGGTCGTTGATCATCAGAGATCAACGACCAAGATTGAAAGAGGACCGGGTTAAGTTAAGGGGGGTCGTTTGGTTTGGGCTGCGGAAGGGTAAAATGGAAGGCTAGGTGTGTGTGCGCTTGATTTTGATCCAAAATTAGCTCAAAATTTGGCTACAATTTAAGTACACGAAATTCATAAAAATAAATTATAAAAAAATGACCAATAACTAATAAAAAATATTAGTTATGCAGTAAAATGTTTGAAAATAACAACTTAACATATTAAAAATATAAAATGCTATTTTGGCATAAATAGTATAATATACGCATTTATTCATAGACTATAGGCTATTATTATAACTAGTGTAGAAGAAATAGAGAAAAATGCAAATATAATTATGTAAAATGAGATAAAATATTGTAAAATGCATAAGTTTATAAAATGATAAATTTGAATGATTAATCACCCTATAATAGTTTAAATGGATAATTAATAAATATTTGAACAAATTAATTGCAAGAAAATCAATTTTGTAGTTTTACAATTATAGTCAATTATATAAGATACCTAAACCATTAAAATAGGGCTATTGCAACGATTACGCAACCGTTCCATTTGCTTGCGTGCCAATAGCTCTGAAGCAACAGTTTCCAATACCGTTGCTATTGCACTTTCTATGGCAACGATTATTCCCCTCTTTTTATGCAACGAATATTTAACCGTTACTGTTTGATTTAATGCAACGAATATGTATGATATTACAACAGTTATTTTAAGAGATTACCACAGTTTCTTTACGCTACTGTAAGGGTTCCCATGACCTACTTCTACAGTTTATATTTTTTAACATAACTTTTATCCTAATGCAACGATTCTGTATGGCTACTGTAATAGGTGAATTGAAACACCACGTTACAAATATTGCATATAAGATAAATTTTAATACACTAAAAATTATATAATTCTCAGAACAAAACTATTCATAAACATTCACAATCCAGATTAATTATCCAACAAGCTAGTAGTAGCCACAAAATAAAATGTTCTAACTAGAGTTCATATAAATTTTACAATTAAGTTCCTAAAGGTTCGCACCTAGCTAGAATATCTAAAGTTTCATCAACAATTTATAAGTCTTCTCAAGTAAGGTCTAGATCTTCATCTCTTTCACCTTTCCTTTCAACATTTTCTCCACCTACAAAAGAGGGTAATAAAGTCATTACATTCAACACATTTCTCATTTGCAATGAGAGGCAATCACGAATCAATGAGGCAGGGTCAGGAACACCAACTTTGTACAAGTCAAAAATCTCAATCATTTTTCAAGTTGGAAGAACTAACAGTATGATGCTAATAGGAACATATAGAGAACTAACAACTATAGGAACCTGGTAGCGTAGGAATATAAAACCAACAGTATGATACCAAGGAATAAACACACAACTAACAACAATAGGAACTTGGTAACCTGGGAATATTATAAGTTATAATAGTAGCAAAAAGATGAATATTCCCAGTAACGAAGAAGTACAATACATATATATATATGAATATTCCCAGTAAAGAAAAAGCAAAAAACCTATGTACATATATTTTCTAAAGTGTTTACACATCAGTTGCGAGTGTATAGGCCATTTATTTTCTAAGTGTTTATACACAAATCCTCTTTTCCTTCGTTAATCTATGTTTCCAAATAAATTTTCTCATCCTAACCTTTCAAAAGAAAGACGTGGCATTACTACAAGGTTGAAATTAAATCAATAATATGTAAATATCAAACTTAAATAGGTTCTTTGATAGTCCTTAACCAGATGAGGCAAAGGACAACTTGGAAGGTTTTTGTAGTTTTAGAACGTCCACATTTCAAGACTTGACCAAGTTTAAGCAAACAATGCTCCATATCTTCCACAAAAAAAAAAAAAAAAAAAAAAAATCACATTCAGCTAACAGTCAAGCTCCTGCAACCAAACAATTTTCCTTTGTTTCCTGGTTATTGGGAAATCAATTTCTTAGTAATTCCCAGATTGTACAGTATAGTAAATTTGATATTAGTGGAACTCAACTCAAGTTTGTTAACTTAAACGTAGAGGTCCAAAAATCACCTAGATTAAGCACATTCAAAATCAAATTGGGGTATGTTTAAGTGGCTCTTTGTACATTCGGCCTTATAAATACCATAATAGATTAACCCATGTTCTATCACTTCTTGTTTTTTCCTAAATACCAAGGGGCAAAATCTGATGCCTTCAACAACTTATCATGCAGACAATTATCTAAAAGATATTTGTTTAAAATAAAAAGCACATCAACCTCATCAGAAAGAAAAGAAAAGAAACAAGCGCTTCACTTTGACAGTAATTCTAGGAGATAAAAAATAGAAAATATGTTTATGCTAAATAAGAGAAAAAAGATATCAATTTCCAAAACTTACTATATGCAAAACAACCCTCGCAATGGACAAAGATATGCTTCACAGCAATGAAATTAGCAAGGAAACCACATAATTACGCAGCGACAAAAGAGATGGAAGTAAAACCAAATAACACTATAACAACAATAGCAACATGGCAAAGTTAAAAATCACGCTATACCGCATACGAGGCTTTGTATACTCGATCAAGTAGCCACAAATATGTTCTTACTTGATAGAGCATTAGAAGTCTCCTTCTGTTTTTCCTGGTTACATTAAAAATGGCATAAAAAATTATTCCGATTGATGTTCGCAAGTTTATATTTAAAAGAATAATAAGTGAAAAACATCAAACCTCGTGGATTGGAGCAAATCAAGAGAAACAAGATTATTAAACTGAAAACCCACCTGGAATCGAAGAACAAATGTTATTCAAAGAAAGATCAAGCAAGAATAATTCTCCCATGATCGAGCAGAGGAGGAACTGAATGAAGACTACAATTCAAAGCACGTTTCTCATTTTCTTTGCAAACATAACAAGTACTAAGTACAACCCTCTGGTTTATGTGAAAGTTTAATAAAAGAATGGCCAAAAAAAGTATTATAGCACGACACGACAATTATTACAGCACGACAAGAATTTACATAACCAGTGTTATAACACTTATTTCATAGTCAAACTAGTTAAGAGAAAGCATTATCAGTACCTCAATTCTCCATCAATTCAAGCATTGACTGATTTTGATTAGAATTGGGTAATATACAAAATACAGAATTTATTTCACAAGTTTATCACACATCAGAATTTCAAAATTCGATTTTTGGTTGAAAGAGTTAAGAGAATTTTATGTTGTGCAACTCTTTTTTTTTTCTTATCTAAACAAGAGGTACATACCTTTTATAGCAGAGGAAAGCAAGCTAGGTGGAATTAATAAAAAGATGTCAACCAATAAATTTAATTTGATAAAGGTAAATCTTTTCCATGGCTGAGAGATGCTGCGCATATGCATGGCCAAAAATATAACGAATAAAGAAGAAAATACCAAAACTAGAGAAGAAAGACATATTTCATAAGTTTTAGAAAATACTACACTCATATTCAGAGAGAACAAATTAAAATCCACAACTCAAATCAATTCTATACCAATCAATAATTCAAAGAAAAGTAGGAGCATATACCCAATTGTAGTAGCAATAAGTTACAAATGATACAGTAACAAATTGAAAATAAATCAAGTAAAATGAGACTGAAGTTAATTTCTCAAAGACTGCTTTTGGGTCGAAATTTTCTCGCGATTAAAGTAGTTTACGTACCTGTAATCGCTGCCTTTTAGATTTTTCGTCTATTCTTTTTTGGCGCCATCTCTCCTTTGAGCAAAACAAAAGGATTGGGACTTTGGGGATTTAGGACTTTTGGGTCAGCCCGCAATTTGATTTGGGGACATGGGGATTATGGTTAACCACTGGTTGGAATTTTGAACGAGAAAGGGAAAAGGATTTGGGGGTTTTCCACTAGTGTCTCGCTGCCATTGATTTGGTGGGACGATGGGTTTATTGGGAGCTTTAATTTTGAGTTCTCGAAAGTGGAACACTTTTTCTTATTTTTTATTTAATAAAATTATCAAAAATAAATGAAATAGGGGTTATTTTGGCGGGTTTAGAAAAATTCAGGGGAAAACAGAGGAGGGAATAAAGAACCGTTTTGATATAAGATTTATTAATCTAAAACCTTTAACATAAACAAGTCTATTGGGACGGTTCAAAAAACCGTTACGATAAAATCCCTGTGGCAACGGTTTTGATACATTAGGAATAGTTTAGTAGCTAAAGTGTGCTCATATCATCAGAATTCTATTGCAACGGTCTTAACTTGTTACAGTAACCTCTCTATGTCAACGGTTTCTTAACCGTTACGAAAATAACTGTTGCAACAGGCTTATTTTTGAAACGACCGGCCGGTCGTTTTGAGAATAAACACCCCGACCCCCTATTAACAGCTTCCCACGTGTCTATTTTCGCTATTGTGATTTTTCGGGATGGTTCATTTTGATTTTCAGAGTGTTTTGGGACACTTAGTCCCTAAATGAGAGTTTAAGTCTTAGAATTATGGCCGTTGTTAGAGCAGTGCAAAGACGGCTCTAGAATGGAATTCCGTCAATTTCGTTAGCTCTGTTGAGTGATTTCGGGCTTTGAGGCTCGTCCGTATTGTGTTTTCGAGGTCCGTAGTTTATTTAGGATTGAAATGGCTAAAGTTAAATTTTTTGAGTTTCGGGCCAGTAGTGTCATTTTTGATATCGGGGTCAGAATTCGATTCCGAAAGTTGGAGTACGTCCGTAGTGTTGAATATGATTTGTGTGCAAAATTTAGGGTCAATCGCACGTTGTTTGGTTCATTTCGGCATCGGATGTAGAATTTTGGAAATTCAAGTTCATTAGGTTTTGGATTGGAGGGTGATTCGTAGTTTTAGTGCTGTTTCATCTGATTTGAGGACTCGATTAAGTTCGTATGATGATCTAGCATTGGTTGGTATATTTTGTTGAGGTCCCTGGGGCCTCGGGTGAGTTTCAGATGCTTGACGAATGAAAATTTTGACTTAGGCAATTTTTGAAATTGTTGAACCAGATATAATCGCACCGGTGGATGTTGGACCGCAGGTGCGGTGCTGCAGAAGTGGCTGAGTGGCCGCAGAAGCGGAATTGGACTTGGTCATCTGGAACGGCAGGTGCGGCTAGGGGACCACAGATGCGGAACCGAGATGTGGCCTAATGACCGTAGAAGCGGCCCCATGACCGCAGATGCGGAAATCGCTGGGCAGAAGAGATGGTTTCGAGGGATTGAAATTTCATAACGCAAAATTGGATTTAGAGCTCGGGGGAGGCGATTTATTGAGGGATTTTGAAGGAGAGCTATTGGGTAACGAATTGTACTCTATTTTAGATCATATACATAAATCTATTGTTGTTTTCCTAATTTAGTTAAGGAATTTGAGGGTAGAAGTTTGAAAATGGGGGAAAAAGTTTCCTAATTGAAAAGCTGAGTTTTGAATAGGAATTTGACGTTGGTTTGGGATGATTTTTGTATGAGTGAACCCGTGAGAGAATGGGTGTTTGTAATTTGTGATTTTTCCCCGATTCTAAGACGTGGGCCTGGGGAGGATTTTCTGCCGTTTTTCTACTTACATGTCTTAGTTTTGAATTCATTAGTTAAAGGAATTACTTGTAGCTATATTTACGTTATGTAATTGATTTGATTAGATATTTCCTAGTTGAAACTGTTGTGTATATTGAATGAGTTGTGTATTTATTTTGGGATTACAGAACGATATTCCGCGAGATCCCCCTGTGTGTTTATGTTTGGGACTACGGGACGGTATCCGGGGAAATCCCCATGTACTGGATATTTACATTGGGACTAAGGAATGGTATTCCGGGAGATTCCCTTGCACATTTACGATTTGTACTACGGGACGGTATCCCGGAGATCCTCTGTACATTTATATTTGGGACTACGGGACTGTATCCCAGGAGCGTGTTGCTATCACTGTGTACTAGGTTATTTCTTCACGTGATTACATTCTTTGTTGAATATTAGCATCTTTAACTCTACTGAGATATTTTATACTATTTTATCTTATTATATGTATAACCAGTAAGGCCCTAACCTGATCTCATCGCTACTCAAACGAGGTTAGGCTTGGCACTTACTGGGTACCGCTGTGGTATAGTCATGCCCTTTCCTGCACATATTTTTCATGTGTAGATCCAGGTTCTTCTTCTCAAACATACCTCCAGTGAGGCGAGGCGATCCAGATGCTTCGAGGTATATTTGCCGCTTCCGCAGACCTAGAAGTCACACTTTATTCTCCCTTTAGTTATAGACTTTCTGTATTTTCTTCCTTACTAGATTTTGTGTTAAAAATACTATGTACTTCTTTAGCTTGTGATTCATGAGATTTTGGGTTTTTTGAGCGTTATGTTCAGTTCGAGAGTGTTATTATTGTATATGCTGAGCGGCATTTTAAACTCCTTTATTATATTTACTTGTTAATTGTTAGTTTCGTATCTTTATTTTATTTCCGTAAATTGTTAGGCTTACCTAGTCGTAGACACTAGGTGTCGTCATGACAGTTCACGGAGGAAGAACTTGGGTCGTGACAAGTTGGTATCGGAGCTCTAGGTTCATATGAGTCGTTAATCATAATTCGGTTTATTACAGTCTGGTGGATCGGTACAGAGACGTCTATAATTATCTTCGAGAGGCTTTTGAACTGTTAGGAAAATTCCATTTCATTTGATTCCTTGTCGTACGAGATTACTGATTTCGAAATTCTAAACTTCTATCTTTTATTCTCTCACAAATGGTGAGGACACGTGCTACCGGATATGAGTAGGCACCCGTGCCCCCTACTAGAGCCGTCAAAGGCTAGGGCTGGGGTAGAGGCCAAGGACGCGCACATGGTGTAGCCAGAGGACCAGCGTGAGTACCTACAGATGAGCCACCAACAGCTCCAGCCGGAGCCCAAGCGCCTGATACACCTACCACTGCTACTCCAGATCTCGAGGAGACCCTTGCACAGTTTGTGAGAATGTACAACACCTTAGCTCAGGCAGGGTTGATTCCCCTTGGTGCAGCCACATCTCAGGCCGGGGGAGTAGCACAGACTCCCGCTGCCTGCACTCCAAAGCAGTGAGTTCAGGTTGATCAGATCCCGAAGGTTATACCGTGCCTCCTGTAGCCCCAGCCCAGCCCGAGGGTAGGGTAACAGTTTTAGAGGAGGAGAAGGGGAGGCTCGAGAGGCACAAGAAGTACGACCCTCCTACATTCAGTGGTCTAGAATCAAAGCATGCTCAGGGATTTTTGGAGGATTGCCACCGTATCTGGTTATTGCTTAGTCGAGTAGGGTTTCCTTCAATTCCTTCGAGCTTCGAGGGGCAGCCTATCAGTGGTGCCATATGTTTGAGTTAGACAGTCCATCTGAGGCAGCTTCCCTTTCATTGACCCAGTTTTCGGATATTTTCTTGAGGGAGTACGTCCCTTAGAGCCTCAGGGACGCATGCCGCGCAGAGTTTAAGAATTTGCTCCAGGGTACTATGACTGTTTCAGAGTATGATGTCCGTTTCAGTGACTTGGCTAGACATGCACCAGCCTTGGTTTCTACGGTTCGTGAGAGAGTTCGCCGGTTTATTGAGGGGCTCGTTCCTAGCATCAAGTCTAGCATGGCCTGGGAGTAAGTGATGTATATCGCCTATTAGCAGGTGGTGAGTATTCCTAGGAGAGTAGAAGGCATGCTTGCTCAGGATAGGGAGGAGAGAAAGGCCAAGAGATCTCGAGAGTCGGGCCATTATTCAGGTGCTCGTGCCCTAGTTGCAGTTCATCATGGTAGGGGTTATGTGAGTGACCCCGTTTATTTAGCTCTTGCAGCAGCCAGTGGTATTCCAGCTCCTCCTAGACATCAGGAGCCTCATTATGCACCTCCAGTATCTAGTGCGCCTCCTGTACGGGGTGCTTTCAATGGTCAGTCCAGCAGACCTGGCCCGATCCAGCCCCAGCCGCCACATCCTCCTAGAGATCGTTTTGAGTGTGGCGACACACGCCATATGTTGAGGGATTGCCTCTGACTAAGGAGGGGCGCACCTCCATAGATTTCTCAGCCACAGCGTGCTCCATAGGGTCCCAGGCTATGATTACAGCACCAGTTGCTACCCCACATGCTCAGCCAGCTAGAGATAGTGGTTTTGGAGGTAGAGGTCGCCCTAGAGGGGGAGGCCAGGCCAGATACTGTCCTGCCCGTACTAAGGTTGTTGCCTCTGATTCTGTCAGCACAGGTATTATTCCGGTCTGTCATAAAGATGCATCGGTTATATTCGATCTAGGCTCCACTTATTCCTATGTGTCCTATAATTTTGCCCCGCATTTGGGCGTATCTTGGGGTTCTTTGAGTTCCCCTGTTTATGTTTCTACCCCTGCGGGGGATTCTCTTGTTGTGGACTACGTTTATCGGTCGTGTTTGAATGCTCTTAGTGTTGTTAAGACCAGAGCCAATTTATTATTGCTCAGCATGGTAGATTTTGATGTTATCTTGGGCATGGACTCGTTGTCACCCCATTATGCTATTCTTGATTGTCACGCCAAGTCTGTCACGCTGGCCATACGAGGTTTACTGCGGTTAGAGTTGAGGTTTACCTAAAATTACACTCATAGTAGAAATATTTCATTTCTTAAAGCTTAGCGAATGGTTGAGAAGGGGTGTGACGTGTATCTAGCTTATGTGAGAGATGTCAGTATTGATACCCCTACAGTTGATTTAGTCCCAGTAGTGTGGGATTTCTTTGATGTGTTTCTAGTTGTTCTTCCGGGCATGCTGCCCGACAGAGATATTGATTTTGGCATTGATTTTTTGCTGGGCACTCAGCCTATTTCTATTCCTCCTTATCGTATGGCTCCTCCTAAGTTGAAGGAGTTGAAGGAACAGTTACAGGAATTGCTTGATAAGGTCTTTATTCGGCCACGCGTGTCACCTTGGGGTGCTCCTGTCTTGTTTCGGAAGAAAAAGGATGGTTCTATGCATATGTGCAATTATTATTGCTAGTTGAACAAAGTTACAGTGAAGAACTGGTATCCTTTCCCTCGTATTGATGACCTATTTGATGAGTTACGGGGTGCTCGAGTGTTTTCTAAGATTGACTTGCATTCATGTTATCATCAAATGAAGATTCGGGAGCCAGATATCCCAAAGACTTCTTTCAGGACTCAGTATGGTCATTACAAATTCCTTGTTATGTCATTTGGGCTGAACAATGCCCCAGCAATATTTATGCATTTGATGCACAATGTATTCCGGCCATATGTTGACTCGTTCATCATTGTCTTTATTGATGACATTCTGGTGTACTCCCGAAGTCGGGAAGATCATGAGCAGCACCTGAGGAGAGTGCTTTAGACCTTAAGAGAAAAGAAATTATATGTGAAGTTCACGAACTGTGAGTTTTGGTTGGATTCTGTAGCATTCTTGGTTCACGTGGTATCGAGTAAAGGGATCAAGGTGGATCTGAAGAAAGTGAAGCAGTCCAAAGTTGGCCTAGACCATCCTCAGCTACATAGACCCGTAGTTATCTTGGCTTGGCTGGTTGTTACCGTTGATTTGTTGAGGGATTTTCATCTATTGCAACACCTATGACCAGGCTAACCCAGAAGGTTTCTCCGTTCAAGTAGACGGAAGACTGTGAGAAGAGATTTCAGAAGCTCAAGACAGCCTTGACTACAACCCCAATATTGATATTGCCTACAGGTTCGGGGTCTTATATTGTCTATTGTGATGCCTGGAGGATTGGCCTTGGAGTGGTATAGATGCAGGACAGTAGGGTGATTGCCTACGCGTCCATATAGCTGAAGGTGCATGAGAAAAAATATCCCGTCCATGATCTCGAGTTAGTTACTATTATTCACGCCCCGAAGATCTGGCGCCATTATTTGTACAGTGTCCTTGTGAGATCTACACTGATCACCGGAGTTTGCAGCATCTGTTCAAGCTGAAGTAACTTAATTTGCATCAGAGGAGGTGGTTAGAGCTGCTTAAGGATTATGATATCACTATTTTGTACCACCTGGGAAAGGCCAATGTGGTGGCCGATGCTTTGAGTTATCGGGCCGAGAGTTTGGGGAGTTTGGCTTATCTACTAGCAGCAGAGAGACCCATGGCGAAGGATGTTCAGGCCTTAGCCAACCAGTTTGTGAGATTGGATATTTCGGATCCCAGTCGGGTCCTAGGTTGTGTGGTTTCTCGGTCTTCCTTGTTTGATCGTATCAGAGAGAGTCACTATGATGACCCTCATTTGCTTGTCCTCAAAGACAAGGTTCTGCATGATGATGCCAGAGATCTGACCATTGGTGATGACAGGGTATTGAGGATGTAGGGTCAGATATGTGTACCCAATGTTGATGGGCTTCGGGAGTTAATTTTGGAGGAGGCCCATAATTCGCGGTATTCCATCCATCCGGGTGCTGCAAAAATGTACTACGATTTGAGGCAACACTATTGGTGGAGGAGGATGAAGAAAGATATAGTTAGGTTTGTAGCTCGGTGCTTCAATTGTAAGCAGGTGAAGTATAAACATCAGATATCAGGTGGCTTGCTTCAGTAGATAGAGATTCCGGAGTGTAAGTGGGAGCGGATCAGCATGGACTTTGTAGTTCGACTCCCACAGACTTTGAGGAAGTTCGATGTCATTTGGGTGATTGTGGACCGGCTGACCAAGTCGGTGCACTTCACTCCTTTATGTACTGCCTATTCTTCGGAGCGGTTGGCAGAGATTTATATTAGGAGAGTGTTCGTCTGCATGATATTCCAGTTTCCATCATTTCAGATAGAGGTACTCAATTTACATCACGATTCTGGAGAGTCGTACATCACGAGTTGGGTACTCGTGTATAGTTGAGCACAACATTTCACCCCATACGAACGGACAGTCCGAACGCACTATTCAGACTCTTGAGGATATGCTCCATGCGTGTGTGATGGAGTTTGGAGGTTATTGGGATCAGTTCTTGCCACTTGCGTAGTTTGCCTACAACAACAGTTATAAGTTCAACATTCAGATGGCACCGTAAGAGGATCTGTATTGTAGGCGGTGTAGATCCCTAGTGGGTTGGTTCGATCCGGGCAGGCTAGATTTTTGGGCACAGACTTGGTTCAGGATGCTTTGGAGAAGGTTAAGGTAATTCAGGATAGACTTCGCACAGCTTAATCCATACAAAAAAGGTTATACAGACTGGAAGGTTTGCGATGTGTCATTTATGGTTGGAGAGCGGGTCTTGCTTCAGGTTACGCCTATGAAGGGCATTATAAGATTTGTGAAGAAGGGCAAGTTCAGCCCAAGGTTTATTGGCCCCTTTGAGGTGTTGCGACGTGTTGGGGAGGTAGCTTATGAGCTATTCTTACCTCCCAGCTTGGCAGGAGTTCATCTGGTATTTCATGTTTCGATGCTCCGAAGGTGTCACGATGACACGTCGCACGTGTTGGATTTCAGCTCAGTCTAGTTGGACAAGGATCTATCTTATGTTGAGTTAAAAGAGGTAAGAGAATTTTATGTTGTGCAACTCTTTTTTTCTTATCTAAACAAGAGGTACATACCTTTTGTAGCAGAGGAAAGCAAGCTAGGTCGGATTAATAAAAAATTGTCAACCAATATATTTAATTTGATAAAGGTAAACTTTTCCCATGGCTGAGAGATGCTGCACAGATGCTTGGCCAAAACTATAACGATTAAAGAAGAAAATACCAAAATTAAAAAAGAAAAACATATTTCACGGGTTTTACAAAATACTACACCCACATTCAGAGAGAACCAATTAAAATCTATAACTCAAATCAATTCTGTACCAATGAATAATTCAAAGAAAAGTAGGAGCATATACCCAAATGCAGTAAATTGAAAATAAATCAAGTAAAATGACACCTGAAGTTAATTTCTCAATGAGTGCCTTTTGGGTCAAATATTTCTCGCGATTGAAGTAGTTTACTTACTTGTAATTGTTGCCTTTTTTATTTTTCATCTATTATTTTTTGACGCCTTCTCTACTTCAAGCAAAACAAAATGATTGGGACTTTGGGAATTTAGGACTTTTGGGTTAGCCAGCGATTTGATTTGGGGACTTGGGAATTTATGTTTAACCACTTATTGGAATTTTCAACGAGAAAGGAAATAGATTTGGGGGTTTTCCAGTAGTGTCTCGCTGCCTTTGAGTTGGTGAGACGATGGGTTTACTGGGAGCTTTAATTTTGATTTCTTGAAAGTGGAACACTTTTTCTCATTATATATCTGGTTCTAATAAAATTTATCACAAATAAAAGAAATAAGGGTTGTTTTGGCGAGTTTAGCAAAATTCAGGGGAAAGCTGAGGAAGGAATAAATAATCGTTCTGATATAAGATTTGTTAATATAAAACCTTTACGATAAACAAATCTATTGGGGCGGTTCAAAAAACTGTTACGATAAAACACCTATGGCAACGGTTCTGATACAATAGGAACAATTTAGCAGCTTAAGTGTGCTCAAATCATCAAAATTATGTTGCAACGGTTGTATCTGTTACAATAACCTCTCTATGGCAACGACTTCTTAACCATTACGAAAATAACTATTGCCATAGGCCTATTTTGTAACGACCCGGCCGATCGTTTGAGAATTAACGCCCCCATCCCCTATTAACTACTTCCCCAGAGTATATTTCTTCTATTGTGATTTACCGGGATGGTTCATTTGGATTTTCGGAGTGTTTTGGGACACTTAGTCCCCAAATAAGAGTTTAAATCTTGGAATTTGGACCGTAGTCGGAGCATGTGAAGATGGATCGGAATGGAATTTCGTTGATTCAGTTAGATCCATTGGGTAATTGCGGGCTTAGGGGCGTGTCCAGATTGTGTTTTGGAGGTCCATAGCTTACTTAGGCTTGAAATGGTGAAAGTTGAATTTTTTTAGTTTCGGGCTGATAGTAGAATTTTTGATATCGGGGTCGGAATCCAATTCCGGAAGCTGGAGTAGGTCCGTACTCTTGAATATGACTTGTTCATAAAATTTGGGGTCAATCGGACGTAGTTTGGCTGGTTTCGGCATCAGATGTAGAATTTTGGAAATTCAAGTCATTAGGTTTTGGATTGGAGGTGATTCATAGTTTTAGCGTTGTTTTGATGTGAGTTGAGGACTCTCCTAGTTCATCCAACATTTTAGGATTGGTTGGTATGTTTGGTTGAGGTCCCGAGGGACTATGGTGAGTTTCGGATGCTTGACGGGTGAAAATTTGGACTTGGGAAATTTCTTAAGTTGTTGAACCTGATATAATTGCACCTGCGGATATTGGACCACAGGTTCGGTGCCGGAAGCGGCTAAGTGGACCGCATAAGTAGAATTGGACTTGGGCATCAGGAACTGCAGGTATGGCTGGGGGACCGCAGATGCGGAACCACAGATGCGGCCCAATGATCGCAGAAGCGGCCCTAGCCCGGATAAGTGACTTTCGCATCTGTGATGATTTTTTTGTAGGTGCAGGACCGTAGAAGCGGCCCCATAATCGGAGATGCGGAAATTGCTGGGCAGAAAAGATGGTTTCGAGGGTTTGAAATTTTATAACATAAAATTGGATTTGGAGGTCGGTGGGAGAGGATTTCTTGAGGGATTTTGATGGAGAACTATTGGGTAACGAATTCTAACTCTATTTTTGGATCATATACATCAATCTATTGTTTTTTCCTCATTTAATTGAGGAATTTGAGAGTGGAAGTTTGGAAATGGGGGAAAAAGTTCACCAATTGAAAATCTGAGTTTTGAATAGGAATTTGACGTCGGATTGGGATGATTTTTGTACGAGTGAATCCGTGAGTGAATGGGTGTTTGTAATTTATGATTTTTACCCGATTCCGAGACGTGAGTCTAGGGAGGACTTTTGGGTGTTTTTCTATTTTCATGCATTAGATTTGGGCCACTCGGAGTTGGATACTCGTGGCAAGAGCGTGATTTCGAATTGATTTTGAGCTTGGTTCGAGGTATGTTGCTTGCCTAACCTTGTGTGGGGGAACTCCCCTTAGGATTTTTGTACTGTTGTTATATGAATTTCGTGTACGTGAGGTGACGAGTGCGTACACGTGCTAATTTTTGAAAAATCCCGTTTTCATTATGTAATTAACTGTGTTTTCCTTTATTTGAGCAATACTAGTATACGTAGCCTCCTGTTTAGCTTACGAAAGCATCCTTATGTGCCTTTACTGTGTTTTCTGCTTTAACTGTCTACCTGGAGTCTATGTACATGTTTAGAGTAAGAACTGCCTGTTTTCCTCGCTACGAACTTGATTAGAACTGTAGATATTTCCTAGCTGAAAGTGTTGTGTATATTGAATGAGTTGTGTATTTATTTTGGGACTACGGAACAGTATTCCGGTAGATCCCCCTGTGTGTTTATCTTTCGGACTATGGGACGGTATCAAGGGAGATCCCCCTGTATCGGATATTTACTTTGGGACTATGAAACGGTATTCTGGGAGACCCCCCTGCAAATTTACGATTTGGACTACATGACAATATCTCGGGAGATCCTCTGTACGTTTACATTTGGGACTACGGGATGGTATCCCGGGAGATTCCCTGTTGCTATCGCTGTGTACTTAGTTATTTCTTCATCTGATTACATTCTATATTGATATTTAGCATCTTTAACTCTACTGCGATATTTTATAGGGTTTTATCTTATTATATGTATAAATCTAGTAGGGCCCTGGCCTGATCTCGTCACTACTCGATCGAGGTTAGGCTTGGAACTTACTTGGTAGCGCTGTGGTGTACTCATGCCTTTTCCTGCACATGTTTTCCATGTGCAGATCCAGGTTCTTCTTTTCAGCTATACTTCCAGTGAGGCGAGGCGATCCAGAGCCTTCGAGGTATATCTGTCGCATCCGCAGACCTAGAAGTCCCTCTCTATTCTTCCTTCAGTTATAGACTTCCTGTATTTTCTTTGTTATTAGATTCCTGGAGTTAGAAACACTATGTACTTCTTTACCTTGTGATTCAAGAGATTTCGGGTTTTAGGAGTGCTCGGTTCAGTTCGAGAGTGTTATTATTGTATATGTCGAGCAGCATTTTAAACTCCTATATTATTTTTACCCGTTAATTGTTAATTTCATATCTTTATTTCATTCCCCCAAATTGTTAAGCTTTCCTAGTCGCAGAGACTAGGTGCCGTCACGACAGTTCACGGAGGGAGAACTTGGGTCATGACAATTTTCCAGTAGTGAAGAGTGGTTGTAAGTTTCAAAGAATGATCTTCTTTGGATAGGGTAGTGCCATAAATGACAGATCATTCAGGTGGAGTTATGAATATGAATTTGAATGTTATGGATGTACAAGACAAGTGTTTGAATGGTTATGGGCCGGAAATGATCAATTGCTAGCTATCGGTTATATTGGAGGTAATCAATGGATGAGAACATTGTGAACGAAAAATAAGAGCGAGAATTGCTGCTATTTGTAGAACAGTTACCTCCCGAGTAACCTGCAAACCTTAAAACACGATGCACGCGAATATATGTAGTTATTGCAGAAATTTAAACATGATCCAAATTAATGAGAGTTGTCTTCCGGACTATGAGGATTATGTCATAGACCATGACATCCTAGGCCATAAGGCGTATGATAAGGGATTCGTAGGCCAAGAAATGGTTTCCTCGGGCCATGGGGATAGTTCCTCTGGATGATGATGCCATTGAATAATGATATGCGGTTTCGAGAGATCCTCCAGTCATGGCATGATGTCCTTAGGCTATGAGGATGATGCCTTCAGACTATGACACATTCGGACAATGTGGCATTGTTTCAGCCCATGAAATACACAGATGAATTGATATTCATTTCTTGATAAAGGGAACAAGTGATGCTTAGTCAGGTGCGAGAACAAGACAAGGCAATGCTTCACCTTGCACAAATGGTGGAGAAATCGCTTAGTCTCATGCAATGTAATGAGGGAAGTGCTTAGCCTATGGATATCCAACGGGACGCGACGGGACGGGACTGGACAAAATTAACGGGACGGGACGACATTTAGCCGGGATGCTAGCAGGACGGGACGAAACGGTACAAAATGGAAGGCCCATCCCATCCCGCTAACAAACGGGATGGGATGGGACGGAACAGGACGGGGCGGGTTGGGTTCGCGGGCCTTAAGTGCAGTTTAAAAAAAATGTTTAGTTTTTTTAGAATGACTAAGTTTTTAAAGTTTGCTACGACCAGTTTTTTTGACTCATTTAATAAACATTAATTTTGAACGAAAATTAGGAAAGTAAGTAAAGAATTATAAACTATTCTAGTAATTATAATAGAAATATTAATTTATTTAATATAATTTCAAACAATTAAGTAACTAAGACAATTCATAAAAAATATTCAATGCTTAGAGCCTTTTATTTTATTAATAGAACTTTCAAATCTCACATATAAATATAATTCTTTTGAAGAACACCTAATCTAAGCAGTCACCTTCTAGGAAGGGTTTTGTTTGAACTAGGCCTCTAAGTAGCCAATTATAAATTATCATACTAATATTTATAAGCTCCTATGTAGCTTCGTTGTACCTTATCTATAATTTCTCTCGGACAATGTTCTGGAATTGAAATTGTTGATTGATGTTCTTTGAGCTCCATGCCGTCGTCGCTCCCAGTGCTAAGTATCTCATTATATTCTTCTTCTTCCCTAGTGGTTAATTTTTCAAAATCAAGATTTCTTCTTTCTGAATTAGTTTAAACTTTGAATAATACGGAAATCTCTAGACTGTCCTCCGCTAATGAATGTCTATGATCTCCAATTTGCAATCTTGCCGTGCTAAAAGCAATCTCCGCTGCTACTGATGATGCTTGAATAGCCAAGATATCTCGATCTATTATTGAAAGTGTTAGAAAAGCCTTTCCACGCTCACTCCAACATACCCGAAGTTGTTCGTTGGCTTCTTCTTCTTTAATACTTTCCAATCCTTGATTAAGATAAGAATCAAGTTCATCATCAATAGAGGAAGCAAAACCAGTTATATTATCCATATCTTCCCATGAAACTTCTGCTCTAGACTTAGATGTAGAAGGAGCAGTTTCACCACCAGTTGTTTCCATAGATTTATATTTATCAAATGTTGATCTAAAATAAGAATATAAGCTAGCTTGGCAGTCTTCGAGAGATGGTTGTTCATTTTCTTGAATTTTTAAATTCTCATAAATTTTACGAACAAGTCCCTTTGCAACTCTTAGTTTTGAAGATGGGTTAAGTAGAGTAGAAATTAAATAAACTTGGGGAATAGGAAAAAATACTTTTTAAATTATGAAATTATTTTATTAATGGCCGGTGCATAAGTTGGATTTGTTTTATACTTACCAAATACAATAGAAATTCAAAAAATATACCATAATATTTGTGTAACAGTAGGATAATATATAGTAGAAAATTATTTTGTAGCATAATAAAATATTTCTAAAAATTTAGTAAGCTCTTTGATCTCATACCAATCAAAATCTACAATTTGATCAGCGGGGATACCATTATGCATATTAAATACCTGTTGTATAGGCACCCAATAATCATAGGCAACCTAAGCATTTCATGAGTAGAATTCAACCTAGTACAAACATCTGTTGGAACTTTTCTAAATGAAAGGTTAGAACTAGAACATTGTTGAGCAAATTCACGAATTCTACTCGCTTTATTAGCATGAAAAATATAGCCGCAAGCATGTTGTATTTTGCTACAAGCATCAGAAAATAAATTAATACCATCTTTTACAACCAAATTAAAAATATGGCATGCACATCTAACATGAAAAATTGCTGGATTAATTGGACAAAGTCTAGTTTTTAAGCTAGTTGTTGCGGTTGTGTTAGCAGAAGCATTATCTAAGGTGATAGTTAAAACTATATCAATGAGTCAATAAAAATCAAGTATTTGTAGAACAGTAGTTGCAATATATGCTCCAGTGTTTTGAATCAACAAATTTATAACCAATAATACATTTTTGCATGTTCTAGTGATAATTAACCCAATGACATGTAACAGTTAAATAATCAGAACCATTAGGACTAGGCCTATATCAGATGTGATAGACACTTACAATCTAAGTGAAAAAATACACAAAGAATATACTGAAGATAATTGGTTTGAAAACTAAATACATTATTTCTAATCGTGGTCTTAGGAAAACCATTAAAAGCAGGATTATAAGTTTCTTGTATGTAATGCACAAAAGCAGGGTGAGAAGTAAAAGTAAAAGATAAGACACAGAAAACCACAATTTTTGCTAAGTTCTCACGATCTCTATTGTTGTTATATGGGCGTAAAACGGTACCAGAAGCAGGGTCAAGCTGTTGTTGTACAAAATTACAATCCCCGCCAGATCCACTGGGAGTGCTAGTACCGGTGCTAGGATCCATAACATTTTCGGCTTCTATGTTAGCTTGTATCTATAAATATTTGTGCTCCTTAAGTAAGTGTTTGGTTAAACCCTCGTCCCATCACTTTTTGTGTGTGCAATTATGTTGCTTACATTTCTCACATATAGCACGATGATTGACTTAATCATGTTTACAATAATTCCATACAAGTGATGTTTCGGGACGTTCAGCCTAGGCTTACCCCTTATAGGAGGCACATGGGGTAAAGCTCCACACCGAGATTGATTTTGAGTTGGAGCTTGTGCTGCGGGACTAGTGGGTGTTTCATCTAATTCTTCTTCCTCATTTTCTTTATTCTTATTTTCTCCGTCCTTAAAAAATATCATCGCCACGTTGTCTTTGTAAAGTTTCATGATCTAGTTGTTCTCCGAAATTAATACTATAACATGCGGGGGGTCGGGAAAATGAAGTTTCGTCAACATGAGTCATTTCATCTATATTTCTCTAATTCTAGGAGAGGGGTTAGGATTAGGACAAGGATTAGGATTACTACTACTTTCACCTTTACTATTTTTGTACTACCTTTTTAAACATTCCATATACATTTTTAGGTGCCATAATTTAAATACGAAATTAAATTAAAAAAAGTTAACACAAAAATTAAACACACAAATGAAATACAAAAATACAACATGTAAAGTAAACACAAAAATAAAGCACTAAAATGATATACAAAAATTATATATTAAAATTAGGAGATGGAATGAGTTCAAACTTGAAGAAATTTCGCAAAATATTGCTCCAAATACTTGACGAATTAATTTGAATTTTGAAAGTTGCTCCAAATTTTATCCAAATACTTTAAAGTTATCATTTGATAGTGAGAAAATTAAGAGAATAATATAGATTGAATGTAAGAGATTTGAGAGAGAATGATTGATTTTTTGTGGGAGAAAATGAAGAAGGATGGGGGTATTTATAGTAGAAAATAGGGCAAAGTATAATTAAGTAAACTAGGGTTATAGTTAAAAAAAGTTTGGGGGGAGGGGGGGTAGAGGTGTTTTGGGGGGTGTTTTGGGGGGGGGGGGGTGAGGCCAATTATAGCCGTTTTTGGCCGTTGGGAACGACTATTTTTGCAATTCAAAAACAATTATGCGGGACGGGACAAACGAGGCAAAATGGCTATCACGTCCCATCCCGTGTCCCATTTAAACATTGGTCCATCCCGTTTAGAATGAACTAGGATGGGACTGGACGGGACGGACCGTCCCGTTGGACAGCCATAACTTAGCCTCATGCAATGTAATGGAGACAGTACTTAGTCTCATGCAAAGGAAGACAGTGTTTAGCCTTATGGAATAATTGAGGTTGAGCTTAGCCTCGTGCAATGTAATGGAGACAATGTTTATTCTCATGCAAATGAAGGCAGTGCTTAGCCTTATGCAGTATTGGAGGCAGTTCTTAGCCCTATGCAATAATGAGCGCAGTGCTTAGCCCTGTGCAAAGAAAAGCGGCGATTAAATATGAAGAGGCAAAGTGGTTCTTAGCTTGACGAGTTTGTGTTTAGTGACTTCTGTCAGAGTAAAAATAATGATCTTGTTGTATATATTAATAGATGTGCTCATCAATGTTATGTCCCTATGCCTGCATCTAAATAAAAATATTGTGTTTTGGGGGAGATGGTCGGTTCGTGCTCTCGTTTCTTCATTTTTCCTACGCTCCTTTCGAGTCACCCTGGGTAACATTTGGCTATTATAGAGATGCGGTTTTTCAAAAATATGCATTTTTGGTAAATCATTTGTAAGTAATTGCTTTAAAAACATAATGTACAAAAGTAAAACGTTTGGTTGAATCATAGAATGTGACATGCTTTGAGACATTGCGACCTGCTCAACTCAGAATTTTGAGGACCCCTCAAGATTCTGCCCTAGTTTAATGTATACTTCCGGCGATACACTTCTTGTGATCCTTGATGTAATCAGATTGACGAAAACTCAAAATCTTGCCCCCGTCCTTGACCGTAGAAGGGAGTTAAGATTTTATTATGATGTGACCGAAACCATAGGGCTGCCTACGTATCCCTTCTTAAACGGGAATCAGGTTAAGTGTAGTTCATGTTATATCAAAAGAAAGTGCAAATACAATCTCAAAAATAATATCTCTTAACGGCGTCCGAATTGATAGGTTTTTGCCATATCTCCCCGTCCATCTCTGCAAGTATGAGTGCTCCCCCTGTTAGTACTCGGTGAACCATATAAGGACCTTGCTAGTTAGGTGAGAATTTTCCTTTGCTTCCTCCTGATGCGGGAAGATCCGCTTCAACACCAATTGCCCGGTATGAATTGCCTCAGTCTAATCTTCTTGTTGAAAGCCCTTGCCATTCTATTCTAGTAGAGTTGACCGTGACACACCACATTCATCCTTTTACCGTCAATTAGAGACAATTTCTTATACCGGCTCTGTATCCATGATGCGTCGCTTGGCTCGGCCTCCTGTATGATTCTTAGGTAAGGAATCTCTGCCTCGGTGGGTAAGATAGCTTCAGTACCGTAGACCAGTAAATAGGGGGTTGCCCAAGTTGATGTGAGGACTATGGTGAGGTATCCCATCAAAGCAAATGGTAGCTTCTCATGCCATTGATGAAGTTATCCACCATCTTCCTTAATATCTTCTCTATGTTCTTGTTGGAGGATTCCACAACACGATTCAATTGCGGCCTATATGTTATAGAGTTCCGGTGCTTTATTTTGAATGTTTCGCACATGGCTTTCATTAGATCACTATTAAGATTGGCAGCATTGTCGGTAATGATTGACTCAAATACTCCGAATCAACAAATAATACAATCTTTGACGAAGACTACTACGACCTTCTTACTTACGACTTTATAGTGAATGGTTTTGACCCACTTCGTGAAGTAATCTATGGCCACCAAGATGAACTTATGTCCTTTGGAAGTAGTGGGTTCAACCGTTCCGATTACGTCCATGCCCCAGGCAGAGAAAGCCTAGGGTGAGCTCCTTGCATTGAGTTCGTTGGGTGGCACCCATATCAGTATGCACCTGGCATTGGTGGCACTTTTGAACATATTTGATGCAGTATGTCTCCATAGTCATCCAGAAATACCCTATCCTTAATATCTTCTTGGCTAGGAAAAACCCGTTCATGGGAGGTCCGCAGGTTCCAGTGTGTATCTCTTCGAGCAAACTAGATTCCTCCTTGGCATCGACACATCGCAGCAATCCCAAGTCAAGAGTCCTTCTATGCAGAAATTGGCGAATCTTCGAAGTGTGTGCTTTTGAGTGTGTGTAGCATTTCATGGGTATTCTTATTTCTCCAAATATTCCTTGATATCATGAAACCATGGATTTCCATCGAATTCTTCTTCAACATGAGCACAATAAGATGGTTTCATACGAATCTCTATCGGGATAGGATCAATAAAATTCTTATTTGGATGTTGTATCATGGAAGACAAGGTAGCCAGCGCATCGGCGAACTCATATTCCCAAGATGCAAGCTTAATATTCTGAAATATTGTTGGTACACGAGAAGTTGAGCATTGCAGATACCTGGTAATGTTGACCTATTTTTGATACCAAAACAGATTCAATTTCCACTCCCTTGGTGCTTGCGGCTCCGTCAAAAAACGTTCTCCAACTATCATATGCTTCGGCAATATCCTAGCCTACAAATGACACTCAATCGTCAAGAAAATACGTCTTCAATGGTTCGTATTCTCCGTTTACGGGGTTCTCTGCCAGATGATCGGTCAATGCTTGCCCCATGACTGCCTTCTAAGTTACATAGATGATGTCAAACTCACTTAGTAATATCTGCCACATTGCTAGCTTAATTCTGAAAGATGTATTTCTGTTGATCCATTCTTGATAGGAGATATGTGGTGTATGCGTGGAAGTAGTGTCTCAATTTTTGGGCTATCCATGTCAAGGCACAGCATGTGTGTTCCAACAAAGAGTACCGGGCTTCGTAAGGTGTAAACTTCTTACTCATATAGTATATCACCTGCTACTTTCTCCCGATTTCATTATGTTTCCCTAAGACGCAACCAAAGGCTCCATCCAACACGGATATGTACAACAATAAAGGTCTTCTGGTCTTCACTGGGACCAACACGGGTTACTTGGAGAGGTACTCCTTGATTTTATCAAACACCTTTTGACACTCTTCAGTCCAACTCGTCGTAGCTTCTTTCCTCGGCATTTTGAAGATCGGCTCACATATTACCGTTGACTGTGCTATAAAACGGTTGATATAATTGAGGCGCCCTAGAAAACTTATCATATCCTTCTTGCTCTATGGTGGTGGCAGGTCTTGAGTAGCTTTGATTTTTGACGGGTCTAACTCAATACCGCAACGACCAAAGATGAAAGCTAGCAACTTTCTAGCAAGGACTTCGAAAGCACATTTCGCAGGATTCAACTTCAGATTGTACCTTTGTAGTCAGTCAAAAAGCTTCCTTAGGTCTGTTGATACCCAATTTTTCCCTATGTATTTTATTTACTCAAAATATTCTCAAAATAGTATGTGTGCATACATAAGCATGCCCAAGAGTTTTGGTATTTTTCCCTAATTTTCTAAGATTCATAAACTCGATTTATTGTCTATTTTAGCAGTACAAAATCCCATAATACCATTTTTTGTGAATAATCTATTTCCATCCTCATATTTACACCAAAATATAATAAAGGTGATTTTTGCATACTTTTACAAATTTATTTGATATTTTAAAACTAAAAATCGCATAAAATTGCAATCATAGCCTATATTATGATTAATGGCATTTTACAACTATAAAATTATTCCCAGTATTTTTAGATTAATGTTTATATATTATTAATTAGTTCAGTGCTTTTAATTTGTTTTTTTAAATAATTTTAACTATTTTTATATAAATTAAAGGGGAGAAATTATCTATTTAATACATAGCCATTTCCAATTGCAATTGTAGCCTCAATTTAACCCCCAATTCCACCCCTAATCAAACGACCCAATTTCAAATTCCAATCCAAACCCACAACCCACTTTCAGACCCGCCCGGTTCCTCTTTTAATCTTGGCCGTTGATCATTTTGATCAACGGCCATGATCCGTTCTTTCCTTTTTAATTTCCATACCCCCTAACCCTAATCTATTCTATCAGATACGCCGCCTTTGAACTCTCATCTCTCAAACTCTCTTTAGCCCTCCCCGGAACCCTAGCGTTCCCCTACCTTGTTCCACCATGATTTCACCGGCATCCATGGCTTCTCAGGCTATGGACAGCCTATACCCACCTCCTATGGCTTCTGCATGCCTATTGTTCGAAGGATCAAGGCCAGACCTCGAAGGTCTTCACTCAGGCCTTCACTGATTCGAAGATCCGGCCATCTCCGGCCTTGCTCCGGTGGCTCTTGGTCTTTTGAGCCTGTTTATGACATTATCCGGCTTAGATCGAGTATTTTCGAAGCCTTTTTCATCTCTAGGGTTCATCTGGAACCCTAAATATCGAGGTTCTCTCCGATTATTTTAGATCTGTTACATGTTTGCACGGTCTCTTAAGTGCTTAAATGTTTTCTCCTATTTTCTTTCAAAAAGCACTTCTTTTCGATTAGGGTTTCTGGAAAGTTCTTATAATGTTTCTGACTCTTCTTCTTCTCCTTTCTTGGTGAGAATCAACACCTGCTATGTTCTTATTTGCTCTTTTCTGATTCGCATGCCTTTTCGTGTGTTCTTATATTTGTTGTATTATGAAGTTTTTCCGGTATGCTCTCACATGCCTATCTCAGGTGTTTCTCTACTGTGTTTTCCTACTGAGTTTTAGTCCTTTGGTTGCCTTTACCGGACTTTGTTTGGATTCCTTTTAGATGTGTTTTATCGACTGTTTCTTTAAGTTTACACTACTGAACTCGTTTAATTTTCAAGCTTTCTTGAAACTTGTTTCCTGTACTGGTTCCAATGTTCTTTGCTATTGTGCTTGTATGCTTCTCATGAGACTCTGAAAAAGTCTGTAAGCCTATCTCAATGGTTTGCCTCTTCATCTCTGTGTCAAATTCAAATTTAAAAACCCTAAGATTTGGGGGTTTCGTTTGGCTAATTTGGTTTTATGTTTGGACAAGGGTTCTACTTTGAAACCTTGAACTCTCAGACTCACTTCGAGTTTATGAATTGAATTTGAACCTTTTTCTGCGTTTGTGATTTTGAAATCCTCTTGCTTGACATGCCTATGTGTTTTATACGAGAACTTCTCTTTTAAATGTTTTGCCAACTGTTAATTGATTTTGAATCCCTTTAATGTTGCTTATTTGATTGTTACTGATTTTTCCTAAATTAAAACTTTCCTTTACCTCTTTTCTGACTCGAGCAAAGCTTTCAATGGCATTCTTTACTGGTTATTTTACTGATTTCTTTTCCTTGTTTTACAAACCAAGTACCACTAGACTTTTACCTTAAATGTCTTCTATGTATTTACCCTTATTTGCCTACCTTGCACGAGATATTTACTTGATTTCTCTTCCTTAAATAACTTCTTCCCATTACCGTTTGAATTTGGACTCCTTAATTAAAGGGATTCTATCGGCTGATTGATTTTAATTGGTACATAGTTCCTTAATTATTACTAAACTATGATCCTTGCCTTAATTGCTACACCTGTTTTCAATTATAAATACCCTGCTCTTTCATTAACACACACACAATTTTAAAAATCATCACAACTCTCTTCTAAAACTCACACTCTTGCTTCCTGATTGTAATTTGGCTTCCCCAAATCTACTGCTTCTCCCTACTTGTTCTTCTTAACTGGTATGTCCTACTTTTGGTTCAAGCATCAAATACAATGTGTTTACTTACAAGCTTCCTTTTTACTGCTTTATAGAGTTCAGCTTTAAGAAAATTAAATACTTATGTCTTGTTATCTGTTGTTGCAATGAATCCCTATCCCCATTCCTTTATGTGTTTGGGCTGTATTAAGACATGGCAACATGCAAAGTTGTTGTCATGGATTAAGACTGGGTCCTTTGGATCCTAGCCTCTTTCAATCTCCTATTCCCCCTTATTCCCTCTCATTGCACTTACACTTACTCCTAGTCCTTAAGTCCTGCCCCCTCCTGTGAGCCTTGCTTTGGGAACCTTGAGTTCCCTCCGAACTTGGACACTTGAGGGCTGGCACTTCCACACTGCACCTTAATCTATTCTGCAATAACATTTGGGGTGTAACCACTGCCTGGAACTCTTGAAGTTCCTTGGAACTTTGACACATCCCAAATAAGAGAAAGGCTTCGAAATTGACCCCGGAAGTTGGTTCATCTCATATTGTTAGATATCGAGTCTGAATTAGGTTCCTTGGATGCAGCTTAAATTTCTGATGTAATTTTATTTTTCTGCCTGATTCATTTCGTCTGTAATAATTTGTAATAACTTATGGGGTTTAGTGAAGAAAGGGGAGGGTAACCTGTCTATAGGATTTCTATTTTTCAGCATGTTCTCACGTAGAAAACCTGTCTATAGGATTTCTATTTTTCAGCATGTTCTCATGTAGAAAACCTGTCTATAGGATTTCTATTTTTCAGCATGTTCTCAGATAGATAACCTGTCTATAGGATTTCTATTTTCAGCATGTTCTCATATAGATACCATGTCTATAGGATTTCTAATCTCAGCATGTTCTCATATAGATACCCAGCCTATAGGATTTCTGCATGTAGAAAATATGCCTATAGGTCCTTTCTGATTGTTGCATATCCATTCCTAATTAGGCAAACATGTTTATAGGTCTTAATAACCAAATGCAATCAGATGTCATGTTCGTAATAAAATGTAACACCTAGATATCATGTTGTAGGTTTTCTGCATTTTCTTCCATGTCTATAAAAGTGTTTAACATTAACAATGCTAGAAATCATGCCTATAGGAACTGTCAATCAATTCTGAATTACCTCACTTGTTTTAAGGTAATCTGTTAGTAATAAATCGTTATCAATTGCAGAACTTGTATTATTCTGTTAAAACTGGCAACTCTTCTGTAACCTGTTTACTTCTCTTCTGAAACCAGTAGATATCATGCCTATAAAGTTTCACCTAGGCAAGCCTTAGGGTAAAAGCTGTAACTGCATCAGTCTTCAATAATTGCAGCCAGGCGGACCTAATGCGGATTTCTTGTCTAAAAATATGGGTTGAACCAGTACGCTTAACGTTTAAGTTTAATTCAGACCTAATCAGTATTTGTAAGGCATGCTAAACTACATTTTCGTGATTCTGAGGAGGCTTATGTGAGCCTTTAATTGTTATGTGTACCCCATAACTGTCTATATGTTTTGTTTGACGCATTAGAATTTTTACCTTTCTAAACTCTTGAAAAGCCCCAAAAATTCCTTCCCTTGATAGGATTAGAAGTCCCAAATGCCTCCGTGACTGATAGGATTGGGACGGGTAATAGCATGTTATAGGTAACGATACCATTTCGCGCTTAATACCTTAACGGGGTGGGAAAGGGTAGATATGGATATGATGACTACGCGATAACACCACGTGTATAAACGGTTACCGGGTGTTGTGTGGGGTGATACATATTATGTATAAACCTAGGACCCCTTCCCTTATTTGTCCATTTTATTTTTGTCAAACTTCAGCTTTTAAACTGCTTTTAACTTGCAACAACTATGTAAAATTTTTCTCTTTTACTCTTTTTATTCAAGCTTTTAAAATTGCTTCCTCTATCAAAATTCAGTTTCTTTAATTTCCTTAATCCCTTGCAACCATTATGTGAAAATCCCTCTTTGTGTTTTTAATTCTTGCTTGTCTACTTGTTGTTTGCATTTAAAGTCACAATTGTAGCATGACCGGGAACCACACTAGTGAATCTTGAGGGGTGCCTAACACCTTCCCCTCGAGATAATTTCTAGCCCTTACCCGAACTCTGGTTTTCAAATTCAAAACCCTTAGTGTCCTAATGCACTTAATCATTAGGTGGCGACTCTTCAAATTCAAAAACCCAATTCCCAAACGGGAATAGAGTTGTCTTTCCAAATATCGTAAACCTGATCTCGCTTTAGAGAAAAAGGGGGCGTCGACAGCATGGCGACTCTGCTGGGGATTTCTTTAGGCTTCTACCACTGCATGTTATATGTGACTTTACTGTTTTCTTTATTGCTTTGTTTAATGCCTTTATTCGAAACTGACTTGTCTTTTTGTTTCTTTTTTTTCTTTAACACTTTCATTTACTGTTTTCCTTCAATACCGTTGTAATTTTGAGCAATTATTGTAATCATTATGAATGCGAAAATACGTGGCAATTTGTTTCATTCTTGTAATTGCATTTTTCAAACATCATATTCCACTCGTGCCAAACAAATACCATAGCAACGCTTGATGAGTGGTTGTACTCTTCCAATATTATTACCCCCCCTAAATTTTGGCAAAGGCGTATTTGCGGTAAAACTAGTCGATCAGCGGTGCAGTCGACGGTTCCGTGCCTTTCCCTCTTGAGTTGTCCGCTCAAGGGTACCGGTCTAGCACCCCATAGAAACCTTATTCTGTTTAACTGTTCATGCATCACTGTCAAACCTAGTCGAGTCAGTTAGGCTATCCACATAATGACTCTTTAAGATAGCCTTATCCAAAGTCCGCTGGATTCCCCTGGAACCCAAACGAACAACACCATACTCTGTGCATTTATTTGGAGGACTAAATGCTGTTTATGCCAATTATTGATTTAAATAGTCCAGTCCGGCGGTGGTGAGGGACTAACGCTTTGTTTTGCAGGAAATGAGACACGAAATCCCCAGATTCGGCATGGTAACCAATATTCACCCAAGGTTGCTAAGATGGTGGGAGGACCTTCATTCCAGTGACCGGACTTTTGGAAATTCGGCCGGACAACAAATCATAGAGGCTACGTCCTTATTCTGGGACAGTGATAGATCAGTATTTCGATTTGGAGACCTTGAAATGACACCATTGCTCGAGGAAATAGGTGGGTTAGCCGGTATTCCTTGGGAGACTCCTGGTTTACTCATGCCAGAAAACCGCAAGGGTAAGGGTTTCTTCAAAATGATGGGGTTGAAGAAAAATTCAGACTTGACTTGTTTGAAGGATTCCTATGTTCCTTTCGACTACCTGTACGAGAGGTACAGTCATAGCAAGTCCTACCGCACCTATCCAGATGAATTCACCCTCACGTCATTGGGGCATATCCACAGGAGAGTTTTCGTCTTCATGTTCTGCTTCCTGGGAATGATAGTGTTTCCCATGAAGAAGGTTAGCATCCACACCAGACTAGCCATGGTCACCAAGAACCTAATGGAGGGGATTGAAGGGCAACATTTCAGCATAGTGCCCATGATTGTTGCGGAGAAAATTGTCAACGAGGGGCCAGTCATTTTCAGGGTTGCAACTTATTACTCCAACTATGGCTTATAGAACATCTCCAAAAGGGTCGATACCATCAAGAGCTTCCGCGAAGGCTGTGGAATGATCATATAGCCTTTCACCATCCCAATAGAATGAACTATATGCCTGACATGTTTGCTCGGCCGGGGGATGCTCGGAGATGGGTAGAGTTGTTTGAAAGCTTGAAAGAAGACAAGGTGCAGTGGATGTTTGAATGGTTCCCCACTGGAGAGTTCATCATCCGCTCTCAGGACGCTCCATTCCCCATACTCATTGGTCTGAGGGGAACTTATCCCTATGTCCCTCTCCGAGTCATGAGGCAGGCAGGGAGAAAGCAAGTCATAGCAAAGGTCGAAAAGATGAGTCATTTCAGGGCTGACTTCCAAGACGACGATAGCCCATACAAATGTCAGGCTCAACACATGTGGAACAGTAAGATCATCCTGGAAAAGGATTCCATAGAACCTGACAGATATCATGCCGGCTACACCTCATACTATCCAGGTTGGCTAGAAGAAGATCATGCTGGGTTAGGACAGCCCGGGTTTGCTCGAGGTCACAGGGTCATCGACGAAAGGGCTGAGATACAGGTTAAGTACAATCAGTTGCGCAAAAGAATCAGGGAGTGCGAGAGTGAGCATCAGGAGACTCAAGAGGCTAATAAAAGTTGATCGAGGAATGGAAGGATATGGCTATCAGAGCCAACAAGCGCCTAGGGCATTTGGAGCGAATGTTAGTAGAGCTGGAAGGGAAGTTCATCCGGAGGATCGAGAATTGCCAAAACGCCGAGGGAAATGAATGAGGACATTTGGCTAGGGCTTATCTGCTGCTGGGATTGCGTGAGCTGGTGACACTGTTCGATGGAGCCAAAGATGCCGAGTCTGGGGAAGGTCCTTCTGGGACCAAATAGTTAGGAGTTTCTTTTCTTTTTCGCTTTGAAATGTAATAAGGCCAATGTCCATTAGTGATATTTTACTTTATGCAATTTTAGTGTCGTTTTAGGATTCGTCTTATTTATATCAGTAAAATGAGGCATTTAGCATTATAAGTTCTCCAAATCAACTTGTCGCTAGGCCTACCTCGGGCACAATGAGGCACCCAATCTAGGACACGATTTATATTCTTGTACTATGTGTTTAATATTGCAATATTTTTCTCAGAATCCGTACTAACTTGCTACCTTTGTTGTTTTTACTTTTATTTTTTATTCCCCTCCCCAAAAGGTTAGTTCATGCATTCTGGCATCGTCATCTACTCCACAAGATCTAAGGGCCCTCCACCTCCTCCTCCTCCAAGTCCTATCAAATGCAAGAACAAAGAAAAAATGGAGAACGTGAACAACATCAGAAAGGACGACTCAGCTCAAAGGGTAGAGGTTCCTCATGGTGTTCATGTATCCAAAGAAAGTGTCGTTCAGCTCGAACAAAAGTTACTGAAATTTCAAGAAGAACTAGACCAAGTTCGGAACTTGGCATGTCTGTCATTCTCCCTCACGACTCCAGACATCAACTTTCCCAAAGCTCAACACCCCATACCTCCACAGGATATCCCGAAGCCGCAGAAACAACCCGCTACTCATCAAAATTGCAACACATGTCACAACAACGCTCCACTCCTCATCCCTGAACCATCAAGTGATCATCCCCACCATATTCCTATCTATGTGGAAACCATGCCACAATACACTCAACCCATTACAAACATACCAGAATCCGAGGATAAAGACTCTCTTATCAAGAACCTGGCAGCGGAGCTCAAGAAATTGACTAGCCGAGTCCAGGGCGTTGAAGGAAGCAAAAGCATTGAAGGGCTGAATTATGAGGATCTTTGTATTCAGCCAGATGTTGAACTCCCGGAGGGGTACAAACCTCCCAAGTTCAAAATATTTGACAGCTCGGGGGATCCTAGAGTCGATCTGAGGACATATTGTGATAAACTGGTCGGCGTAGGAAGAGATGAGAAGATCCGCATGAAACTTTTCATGAGAAGTTTGAAAGGCAATGTGCTATCTTGGTACATTAGACAAGATCCCAAGAAGTGGACGAGCTGGGTTGGAATGGCGTCTGATTTCATCGACAGATTCAGGTTCAATACAGAAAATGCACCAGATATCTTCTACATCCAGAATCTGAAAAAGAGACCCACTGAAACATTCCACGAGTATGCTACTCGATGGAGATCCGAGGCTGCTAAGGTCAGGCCGGCCTTAGATGAAGAACAAACGAACCGATTTTTTGTCCGAGCTCAGGATCCGCAGTATTATGAGAGGTTAATGTTGATAGAGGGCCAGAAATTCTCCGATATCATCAAGCTAG
Source organism: Nicotiana attenuata (assembly GCF_001879085.1). Taxonomy (NCBI): domain Eukaryota; kingdom Viridiplantae; phylum Streptophyta; class Magnoliopsida; order Solanales; family Solanaceae; genus Nicotiana; species Nicotiana attenuata. The sequence goes on from NW_017670956.1 coordinate 248,903, forward strand.
GAGAAAGGATTGAGGAAGGCATTAAGAGAGGTATGGTCACTAGTTTCGAGGCACTGCAGGCCACCAACAAAGCCCTACAATCTGGTGGCACATCTAAGAAAAAGGACGTGAGTGCCGTGATGGTCGTACAAAGAACCAAGTCTTCAATAAAATACCAAGCCTACCTAGTACCCCTCTCACATACCAGCCTATTCCCAATTACCAAGCACCCCCGACCTCTTACCAATTTCCATCACCTGCTTACCACTCATCTCCTACCTCACCAAAATATTCCCAACCTGTACCCGTCTACCTTGCCTATAATGCTCACTACCAATCACCTCCTGCCTGCCAAAACTTCCCCAGGCCACGCCCTAACTTCGACCGTAGACCTCCCAAGCAATACACCGCCATCGCCGAGCCAATCGACCAATTATATGAAAGACTCAAAGCAGCCGGTTACATCACCCCAATCCCTGCCATAACTCCAGAAAATCCTTCCCAGTGGGTCAATCTAAATAAAACCTGTTCGTACCATTCCAGCATGAAAGGGCATACCATTGATGAGTGTCGATCTCTGAAAGACAAAATCCAAGCTCTAATTGACAACAAAATCATCATGGCCAAAGAAACTGCTCCTAATGTTCGAAACAATCCTTTGCCTAATCATAAGGGTGGTGGTGTGCACATGATCGAGGTAGAAGATGATTGGGACCCCAAGGGGGGTCGATTGGATTAATTGCCGAAGGTGACGAGCCCAAGAAACCAACCGTCACATTGAATCCAATTGTAGTCCAGATCCAGCCCTCTGGGGATGCTGAAGCAAACATGTTTGTGCCTCTCGAGTTTGAAACGCCGTCATCCAAAAGGACCGCAGAGCCGATTGAGGTGGAGTTTGGGTCTCCAAAGGTACCATTTGAAGTTCCTGTGTTGCCACCCAAAACGAGAGTGCCCATTCCTGTAGTGATGTCAGCAGTAACGCCATTCCAGACACAGGACATTCCTTGGGATTACACCGCCGAGGCAAGAAGGAAGGGAAAAACTAAGTCTGGAGAAGCAATCGCAGGACAGGGTATGACCAGGATTGGCAGAATTTATACTCCGGAGCACTTAGTTGAATCAAGTAAGCAGGCCTCTGGACGGCCTATTAAAACTGGACTTGATGATCTCTTGCAGAAGATACAGGGGAAAGAATAGTCAGTTGTTGATCAATTAAATAAAACACCGACGCAGATCTCCATTCTAGCTCTGCTGCAGAGCTCCGAGGCACACAAGAACGCCCTAATGAATATACTGAGCGAGGCATACGTATTCAGCAATATAACTGGAGAAGAGATGGCAAATATGGTCGGGAAAATATTGGAGAGTCATAAGATCACTTTCCACGAGGATGAGTTTCCCCCTGAAGGTTTAGGACACAACAAAGCGTTGCACATCACTGTGCAATGTGAAGACTATTTCATCACCGGACTTTGATTGACGGAGGATCCAGCCTCAACATTTGTCCATTGGTGACCCTCAGAACATTGGGGAAGAGTCTACATGAAATCAAGGATGGGGCTATCAACGTCAAAGCTTTCGATGGTTCCCAAAGGTCCACTATTGGGGAGATCAGTTTATGTCTACAAATGGGGCCAACTTGGTTCGATGTTGATTTTCAAGTAATAGACATCCCAGCATCCTACAACTTACTGCTGGGACGACCATGGATCCACGCCGCCGGAGCTGTAGCATCAACCCTGCACCAGGCAGTGAAGTTCGAGTGGAATCACCAAGAGGTGATTATTCATGGTGACGGGAGTAACCCCATATACAGTCGCCAAACCATCCCAGCGATCGATGGGAGAAGGAAGCTAGGATGAGAAACTTACCACCACATTGAGCGAGTCAACGCTGTGGATAACGACAAATGGTGGGATAACAAGATAGAAAGTATACTGAATTGGAGCGGGTATGAACCTGGCAAAGGGCTCGGCAAGAATCTCCAGGGAATCACCAAGCCTATCAAACTGAAGAAGCATGGCACCACTTTCGGGTTAGGGTATGGATATACTTGGCAGGAATTCAGGAACTGGTCGCCACCATGGCTCGGCCCTTACTATCCGCTGGAGCACCCAATACCCTGCCTGGAACAGACTTTCCAGCCGGCCGACATCATATATGGGTCAGAGGAAGATGAAGCATTAGCAGCAATGAAGAACCTGTTCTTGGAAGATGACAATATGGACTGTCACGTCATTCTCGAGGAGGAATGGGAGGAAGGCCCTTCCATGCAGGCAGTGAACCGAGGAGAGCGCCTCAACAATTGGTCCATCAGAACCACCAAGGCCCGGAGAGCTTCGGGGTAGCAAGGCTGAACAAAGCATTATGCATTATGTTTTACTTTTTCATTAGTTGATTTCCCTTCAGTATTATCTTTAAATTTTTGAAAAGAGCTCCGATGTTCAAAACAATTTTTGGCATTTATCGAAGCATTTCAGTTTTTATATAAATCTCGCTCTTATTATTTCTTTTTCTCTGCCATTTACTTTACTTTACATAGCATTACTATTACTTATCTTGATGAACCGATGAATGTGACATGCGACGAGATAACGCAACAAACGGACATAGACTCACAAGAGGATGAGATACCAGAAGAGATCGTTAAATAGATTGAGGATTTTGAGAACAAACCTAAGTCTAACTTGGATGAAACTGAGGTTATCAACTTGGGGAATACAGAGAATGTTAAGGAAACGCGCATCAGTGTTCACTTGTACCATCAGAAAAGGAAGAGTACACGGAGTTCTTAAAAGAATATGAGGACATATTTGCCTGGTCATACGATGATATGACCGGTCTCAGTACATCTATCGTAGCTCACAAACCGCCAACGGATCCGACGTGTCCGCCGGTAAAATAGAAGCTCAGAAAGTTCAAGCCAGACATGAGTTTGAAAATCAAAGAAGAAGTTACCAAACAAGTCAAAGCCAAGGTCCACAGGGTAGTGGAGTATCCAACATGATTAGCCAACATTGTGCCAGTGCCGAAGAAGGTCGGGAAGGTCAGAGGCTGTTTCGACTACCGGGACCTTAACCGGGCCAGTTCGAAAGACGGCTTCCCCTTGCCGAACATACACATCCTGATTGACAACTGCGCCAAGCACGAGTTGCAGTCATTTGTCGATTGTTTTGCTGGGTATCATCAGATATGGATGGACGAAGAAGACGCGGAGAAAATGACTTTCATTACGCCGTGGGAGATGTATTGTTACAAGATGATGCCGTTTGGATTAAAGAATGCTGGGGCCACCAACATGAGGGCCATGACTATTTTCCATGACATTATACACAAAGAGATCGAGGTGTATATAGATGATGTCATCATCAAATCCAAGAAAGCCACTGACCACATGGAAGATTTAAGAAAGTTCTTCAACAGATTGAGAAGGTATAACCTGAAACTGAATCCCGCCAAGTGCGCTTTCGGGGTTCCAGCCGGAAAATTGCTCGGGTTCATCGTAAGTCGACGGGGAATATAACTCGATCCGTCAAAGGTCAAGGCCATTCATGAATTACCACCTCCAAAGAACAAGAAAGAGGTTATGAGTTTCTTGGGGAGACTCATTTACATCGGCCGGTTCATAGCTCAGTCCACTGTCATTTGTGAACCAATCTTTAAGATGTTCAAAAAGGACGCCGCCACCAAATGGACTGATAATTGTCAGAAAGCCTTCGACAGAATCAAGGAATACCTATCAACGCAGCCAGTTCTGGTTCCGCCCGAACCAGATAGATCGCATTACTCTACCTTACAGTACTGGATGAAGCATTTGGTTGTGTTTTGGGACAACATGACGAAACGCGGAGAAAGGAGCAAGCCATCTACTATCTCAGCAAGAAGTTCACCCCGTACGAGGCTCGGTATTCCCTGCAAGAACGCACCTGTTGTGCTCTGACTTGGGTAGCGCAGAAGTTGAGGCATTATTTCTGTGCCTATACCACTTATCTCATATCAAGGATGGATCCGCTGAAGTACATCTTCCAGAAGCCCATACCCATGGGCAAGCTGGCCAAATGGCAAATTCTGTTGAGTGAGTTTGATATTGTCTACGTGACTCAGAAAGCGATCAAAGGACAAGCACTAGCCGATCATCTTGCCGAAAACCCCGTGGGCGGAGAATACGAGCCTCTAAAGACGTATTTTCCCGATGAGGAGGTTTCTTTCATAGGAGAAGACATTGCAGAATCCTGTGATGGCTGGAGAATGTTTTTCGACGGAGCAGCAAACTCTAAAGGCGTTGGCATAGGAGCAGTCCTAGTATCAAAATAGTCCAACATTGTCCGGTGTCCGCCAAACTCAGGTTCCCGTGCACCAACAACATGGCCGAGTATGAAGCCTGCATCTTAGGGCTCATGCTGGCCGTTGATATGAACGTTCGGGAGTTGCTAGTGATCGGGGATTCAGACTTGCTCATACATCAGGTTCGAGAAGAATGGGCAACCAAGAATTCCAAAATACTCCCATATTTGCATCATGTACAGGAGTTGAGGAAGAGGTTTACAAAGACAGAATTCCGGAATGTCCCCAGAGTTCAGAATGAGTTCGCCGATGCAATGGCCACTCTGTCATCCATGATTCAACATCCAGATAAGAACTTCATTGATCCTATCCCGATAAAAATCCAGGATCAACCTGCTTACTGTGCTCATGTTGAGGAAGAAGTAGATGGAAAACCATGGTTCCATGACACTAAGAAATATCTGTCAATAGGAGAGTATCCAGAACTTGCAAACACTACGCACAAGCGCACACTGCGGAGGTTATCCAATCAGTTCTTTCACAACGGAGGAATCCTGTATAGGAGGACTCCCAATTTGGGATTACTAAGGTGTGTCGAGGCAAAGGAAGCATCTAGGTTGTTGGAGGAGGTTCATGCAGGGACCTGTGGCCCGCACATGAATGGTTTCGTATTAGCCAAGAAAATACTCTGAGCTGGTTATTTCTGGATGACTATGGAGACAGACTGCATCCAGTATGTTCGGAAATGCAATCGTTGGCAGATCCATGCAGACATGATAAAGGTACCCCCTAACGAGCTCAATGCAACAAGCTCACCAAGGCTGTTCGCCGCTTGGGGAATGGATGTCATCGGACCCATCGAGCCTGCCGCATCAAACGGGCACAGGTTCATTCTAGTGGCAATTGATTACTTCACCAAATGGGTTGAAGCAGCATCATATAAGGCGGTAACCAAGAAGGTTGTGGCAGACTTTGTTCGCGACGTATCATTTGCCGGTTCGGCGTCCCAGAGTCAATCATCACTGACAATGGTTCCAATCTCAACAGTGATCTGATGAAACCAATGTGTGAGACATTTAAGATTAAGCACAAGAATTCTACAGCCTACAGACCTCAGATGAATGGAGCCGTAGAAGCGGCCAATAAGAACATTAAGAAGATACTGAGGAAAATGATAGAAAAACACAAGTAGTGGCATGAGAAGCTATCATTTGCTCTATTGGGATACCGTACCACAGTCCGCACATCAACTGGGGAAACTCCTTATATGCTGGTTTACGGTACCGAGGCAGTCATCCCAGCCGAAGTAGAGATTTCCTCCCTGAGAATTATGCGGGAAGCAGAACTTGAAGATGCAGAATGGGTAAAGAGTTGCTACGAGCAGCTAGCCCTTATAGAGGAAAAGACTGAATGCAGTTTGCCGTGGTCAGCTTTATCAGAACAGAATGACCAGAGCCTTCAACAAGAGAGTCAAGCCAAGACAATTCGTGCTAGGGCAGTTAGTACTGAAGAAGATTTTTCCGCACCAAGACGAAGCCAAAGGAAAGTTTTCTCCCAACTGGCAAGGTCCTTACATGGTTCACCGGGTTCTAACCGGAGGAGCCCTCATACTCGCAGAAATGGATGGAGAAGTCTGGTCAAAGCCGATCAATTCAGATGCAGTGAAGCGATACTATGTGTAACCATTATGATTCCTTTATGATGTAATTTGAACTACGCCTGACCTGATTTCCGTTTAAGAGGGGATACGTAGGCAACCTTATGGGATCGGTCACAATTCAATAAAATTTTCATTTCCCCCCGATACTGGAAACTGGGGCAGAATTTTGAGAAGGACCCTCAAAATTTCGAAGTTGTTCTTCGCCAATCATCACGCGCAGCCGTCAGAAGCACCAGCCCAGTAAACTAGGGCAGAATTTTGAGGAGGACCCTCAAAATTCCGGAGCAAAAGAGGTTGCAATATCTTGAACCGTGTCACAGTCATCGGTTCATCTAAAACCATTTTACCTATTATGTATTTACATCATATTTTTATTATTTTGCTAAGTCATGCATGGCTACTATCAAATTTGCTTTGTTTAGCGACGCTACCCCAATGAAAGCAAGAGCCGAGTAGGACAAGAGAGGTCCACGGGAAGACGAACTAACCTTCCCCTTTACAAAACTCACGATTTTTCTTTGGATGCAGGCACCCCAGACATAAAGTCATCAGATATGATTACAAACTCATATTTTTCAGGAATACGACTCTCAAAATCATCGCCCACTTACAAGTGCTATCCACGCACGACATTCTCAGCAGCCACAATGACGATCAACTACCGACCATCATCCATCAGCTAAGAGATTTCGTTACTCCTCACTTTTATTTATTGCATTGCATAAGGCTACCTTTTCTGCCTTCCGAGACTAAGCACTGTCTCCATCTGCATTTTTCGCATTGCATAAGGCTACTTTTCTGCCTTCCGAGACTAAGCACTGTCTCCATCTGCATTCTTCGCATTGCATAAGGCTACTTTTCTGCCTTCCGAGACTAAGCACTGTCTCCATCTGCATTTTTCGCATTGCATAAGGCTACCTTTTCTGACCTTCCGAGACTAAGCACTGTCTCCATCTGCATTTTTCGCATTGCATAAGGCTACCTTTTCTGCCTTCCGAGACTAAGCACTGTCTCCATCTATATTTTTCGCATTGCATAAGGCTACTTTTCTGCCTTTCGAGACTAAGCACTGTCTCCATCTGTATTTTTCGCATTGCATAAGGCTACTTTTCTGCCTTCCGAGACTAAGCATTGTCTCCATCTTGCATTTCTCTGCATTGCATAAGGCTACCATTCTGCCTTCCGAGGTTAAGCTCTACCTCCATCTGCATGGCTGAAAGATCGCCAACTTCATTTAAACCGCTACATCGGCTGAAAGATCGCCAGTTTGCATTTAGATCCTTTGTCGGCTGAAATATCGCCAATTTTACTTAAATCTTTTCATCGGCTGAAACATCGCCAATCTTATTTAAGTTTTTGTCGGCTGAAATATCGCCATTTACATTTTCTACATCGGTTGAAACACCGCCAACTTTATTTAAATTTCTGTCGGCTGAAATATCGCCATTTACGTTTTCTACATCGGCTGAAACATCGCCAGCTTTATTTAATTTTCTGTCGGCTGAAATATCGCCATTTGGACTTATCCTTCACATCGGCTGAAATACCGCCAAATATTGCATTTCATGGGCTGAAATACCGCCAAATCTTGCATTTCATGGGCTGAAATACCGCCAAGCCGTCCAAGGGCGTCATTGTTCGGAGGCACCATCTTCATAGCCCGAGAACGCCATGCCATGGCCCGAGGACCCCGCTTTATATTCTGCACATCATTATTCAAAGGCATCATGGTTCGAAGGCACCATTACCATAGCCCGAGAACGTCATTTCATAGCCTGCGAATTCTTTATTATGCGCTTCATGGCCCAGGACGTCATGGTCTGAGGACGTCATCTTAATCGTCCAAAGACAACATTCATGGTCCAATGGGAACTTGCATCACGTTTAAAATTCCGCACGATATGCTTGTATTACTCAATTGCAGGTACATCAGCTGGCAACGACCATTACAACAGGAGCGATCTCGCCCCGGTTCTTGCAACCCATCAGTCCATGACCACCCTTCCCAACCTAAATATTGCGCCCGTCTCTTCGAAAACCCCCATCGGCATACTCCGTCGATGTATCCTGAACTACATATGACCTGATTCCTGTAAAACCAGGGATATGTAGGCAGCTCAGAAACCAGACCTCGGTCAAAACCTTTTGCAAGCCGTCTCTCTCGGTCAAAATTGGTCATCATATCTTTACCCTAACAACTCTTTCATCCTTCCCGGATAAAGAAGGGCAGCTGTTGATACCCAATTTTTCCCTATGTATTTTATATACTCAAAATATTCTCAAAATAGTATGTGTGCATACATAAGCATGCCCAAGAGTTATGGTATTTTTTCCTAATTTTCTAAGATTCATAAACTCGATTTATTGTCTATTTTTGCAGCACAAAATCCCATAATTATTCTTAAAACTACAATTTTTTGTGAATAATTTATTTCCATCCTCATATTTACACCAAAATATAATAAAGGTGATTTTTGCATATTTTTATAAATTTATTTGCTATTTTTAAACTAATATCGCATAAAATTGCAATCATAGCCTATATTATGATTAATGGCATTTTACAATTATAAAATTATTTCCAGTATGTTTAGATTAATGTTTATATATTATTAATTAGTTCAGTGCTTTTAATTTGTTTATAAAATCATTTTAACTATTTTTATATAAATTAAAGGGGAGAAATTTGTTATTTAATACATAGCCATTTCCAATTGCAATTGTAGCCTCAATTTAACCCCCAATTCCACCCCTAATCAAACGACCCAATTTCAAATTCCAACCCAAACCCACAACCCACTTTCAGACCCGCCCGGTTCCTCTTTTAATCTTGGCCGTTGATCATTTTGATCAACGGCCATGATCCGTTCTTTCCTTTTTAGTTTCCATACCCCCTAACCCTAATCTATTCTATCAGATACGCCGCCTTTGAACTCTCATCTCTCAAACTCTCTGTAGCGCTCCACGGAACCCTAGCGTTCCCCTACCTTGTTCCACCATGATTTCACCGGCGTCCATGGCTTCTCAGGCCATGGACAGCCTATACCCACCTCCTATGGCTTCTGCATGCCTGTTGTTCGAAGGATCGAGGCCAGACCTCGAAGGTCTTCGCTCAGGCCTTCACTGATTCGAAGATCCGGCCATCTCCAGCCTTGCTCCGGTGGCTCTTGGTCTTTTGAGCATGTTTATGACATTATCCGGCTTAGATCGAGTATTTTCGAAGCCTTTCTCATCTCTAGGGTTCATCTGGAACCCTAAATATCGAGTTTCTCTCCGATTATTTTAGATCTGTTACATATTTGCACTGTCGCTTAAGTGCTTAAACGTTTTCTCCGATTTTCTTTCAAAAAGCACTTCTTTTCGATTAGGGTTTCTGGAAAGTTCTTAAAATGTTTTTGACTCTTCTTTTTCTCCTTTCTTGGTGAGAATCAACCCCTGCTATGTTCTTATTTGCTCTTTTCTGATTCGCATGCCTTTTCGTGTGTTCTTATATTTGCTGTATTATGAAGTTATTCTGGTATGCTCTCACATGCCTATCTCATGTGTTTCTCTACTGTGTTTTCCTACTGAGTTTTAGTCCTTTGGTTGCCTTTACCGGACTTTGCTTGGATTCTTTTTAGATGTGTTTTATCGACTGTTTCTTTAAGTTTACACTACCTGAACTCGTTTAATTTTCAAGCTTTCTTGAAACTTGTTTCCTGTACTGGTTCTTATGTTCTTTGCTATTGTGCTTGTATGCTTCTCATGAGACTCTGAAAAAGTCTCTGAGCCTATCTCAATGGTTTGCCTCTTCATCTCTGTGTCAAATTCAAATTTAAAAACCCTAAGATTTGGGGGTTTCCTTTGGCTAATTTGGTGTTATGTTTGGACAAGGGTTCTACTATGAAACCTTGAACTCTCAGACTCACTTCGAGTTTATGAATTGAATTTGAACCTTTTTCTGCGTTTGTGAATTTGAAACCCTCTTGCTTGACATGCCTATGTGTTTTATACGAGAACTTCTCTTTCAAATGTTTTGCCAACTGTTAATTGATTTTGAATCCCTTTAATGTTGCTTATTTGATTGTTACTGTTTTTTCCTAAATTAAAACTTTCCTTTACCTCTTTTCTGACTCGAGCAAAGCTTTCAATGTGATTCTTTACTGGTTATTTTACTGATTCCTTTTCCTTGTTTTAAAAACCAAGTACCACTAGACTTTTACCTTAAATGTCTTCTATGTATTTACCCTTATTTGCCTACCTTGCTTGAGATATTTACTTGATTTCCCTTCCTTAAATAACTTCTGCCCATTACCGTTTGAATTTGGACTCCTTAATTAAAGGGAGTCTATCGGCTGATTGATTTTAATTGGTACATAGTTCCTTAATTATTACTAAACTATGATCCTTGCCTTATTTGCTACATCTGTTTTCAATTATAAATACACTGCTCTTTCATTAACACACACACGATTATAAAAATCATCACAACTCTTTTCTAAAACTCACACTCTTGCTTCCTGATTGGAATTTGGCTTCCCCAAATCTACTGCTTCTCCCTACTTGTTCTTCTGAACTGGTATGTCCTACTTTTGATTCAAGCATCAAATACAATGTGTTTACTTACAAGCTTCCTTTCTACTGCTTTATAGAGTTCAGCTTTAAGAAAAATAAATACTTATGTCTTGCTATCTGTTGTTGCAATGAATCCCTATCCCCATTCCCTTTATGTGTTTGGGCTGTATTTTAAGACATGGCAACATGCAAAGTTGTTGTCATGGAATAAGACTGCGTCCTTTGGATCCTAGCCTCTTTCAATCTCCTATTCCCCCTTATTCCCTCTCATTGCACTTACACTTACTCCTAGTCCCTAAGTCCTGCCCCCCTCCTGCGAGCCTTGCTTTAGGAACCTTGAGTTCCCTCCGAACATGGACACTTGAGGGCTGGCACTTCCACACTGCACCTTAATCTGTTCTACAATAACATATGGGGTGTAAGCACTGCCTGGAACTCTTGAAGTTCCTTGGAACTTTGACACATCCCAAATAAGAGAAAGGCTTCGAAAATTGACCCCGGAAGTTGGTTCATCTCATATTGTTAGATATCGAGTCTGAATTAGGTTCCTTGGATGCAGCTTATATTTCTGATGTAATTTTATTTTTCTGCCTGATTCATTTGGTCTGTAATAATTTGTAATAACATATGGGGTTTAGTGAAGAAAGGGGAGGGTAACCATGTATGCAAAAGGGGGTAGAAAACCTGTCTATAGGATTTCTATTTTTCAGCATGTTCTCACGTAGAAAACCTGTCTATAGGATTTCTATTTTTCAGCATGTTCTCATATAGATAACCTGTCTATAGGATTTCTATTTTCAACATGTTCTCGTATAGATACCATGTCTATAGGATTTCTAATCTCAGCATGTTCTCATATAGATACCCTGCCTATAGGATTTCTGCATGTAGAAAATATGCCTATTGGTCCTTTCTGATTGTTGCATATCCATTCCTCATTAGGCAAACATGTTTATAGGTCTTAATAACCAAATGCAATCAGATTTCACGTTCGTAATAAAATGCAACACCTAGATATCATGTTGTAGGTTTTCTGCATTTTCTTCCATGTCTATAAAAGTGTTTAACATTAACAACGCTAGAAAACATGCCTATAGGAACTGTCAATCAATTCTGAATTACCTCACTCGTTTTAAGGTAATCTGTCAGTAATAACGCGTTATCAATTGCAGAACTTGTATTATTCTGTTAAAACTGGCAACTCTTCTGTAACCTGTTTACTTCTCTTCTGAAACCAGTAGATATCATGCCTATAAAGTTTCACCTAGGCAAGCCTTAGGGTAAAAGCTGTAACTGCATCAGTCTTCAATAATTGTAGCCAGGCAGACCTAATGAGGATTTCTGGTCTAATAATATGGGTTGAACCAGTCCGCTTAACGTTTATGTTTAATTCAGACCTAATAAGTATCTGTAAGGGATGCTAAACTATATTTTCGTGATTCTGAGGAGGCTTATGTGAGCCTTTAATTGTTATGTGTACCCCATAACTGTCTATATGTTTTGTTTGACGCATTAAAATTTCTACCTTTCTACACTCTTGAAAAGCCCCAAAAATTCCTTCCCTTTATAGGATTAGAAGTGCCAAATGCCTCCGGGACTGATAGGATTGGGACGGGTAATAACATGCTATAGGTAACGATACCATTTCGCGCTTAATACCTTAACGGGGTGGGAAAGGGTAGATATGGATATGATGACTACACGATAACACCACGTGTATAAACGGTTACCGGGTGTTGTGTGGGGTGATCCATATTATGTATGAACCTAGGACCCCTTCCCTTATTTGTCCATTTTATTTTTGTCAAACTTCAGCTTTTAAACTGCTTTTAACTTGTAACAACTATGTAAATTTTTTCTCTTTTACTCTTTTTTTCAAGCTTTTAAAACTGCTTCCTCTATCAAAATTCAGTTTCTTTAATTTCCTTAATCCCTTGCAACCATTATGTGAAAATCCCTCTTTGTGTTTGTAATTCTTGCTTGTCTACTTGTTGTTTGCATTTAAAGTCACAATTGTAGCATGGCCGGGAACCACACTAGTGGATCTTGAGGGGTGCCTAACACCTTCCCCTCGAGATAATTTCTAGCCCTTACCCGAACTCTGGTTTTCAAATTCAAAACCCTTAGTGTCCTAATGCACTTAATCATTAGGTGACAACTTTTCAAATTCAAAAACCCAATTCACAACGGGAATAGAGTTGTCTTTCCAAATGTCGTAAACCCGATCTCGCTTTAGAGAAAAAGAGGGCGTCGACAAGGTCTTCTATGTGATCCGAACTCCTCTTAGACTTGATGATGACATCATCCACATACACCTCTACTTCATTGTGTATCAGATTTTGAAAAAGAGTAGTCATGGTCCTCATTTAGGTAGCCCTAGCGTTCTTCAAGCCGAATGGCATTATTTTGTAATAAAATATTCCCCATGGCCTGATGAAGTTAGTCTTTTTGGCTTCCTCTTTTTCCATCCAAATCTAGTGATATCCTGCAAATAAATTCACAAAGGATTGGATTTCTTGCTAGGCGCAGTTGTATGTGTATGTTACATAACGGGAAATCATCCTAAGGACTTTCTTTGTTCAGATCTCGATAATCAGTGCATACCCTAACTTTCCCATCATTCTTTAGTACTGCATAATGTTCGCTAGCCAGGTTAGATACTCGACCACCTAAAGGACCTTAGCTTTGATTTTCTTGGTAACCTCCTCTTTTACCTTTAAATTCATATATGGTTGAATTTCCTGAGCTTCTACTTTACCGATGGACATGTATGGTTTTTAGGTAGCTTGTGAGCCACTATGGATGAGCTTAACATAGTCACGTCGTCATAGGACCATGCGAAAATATCCTTATATTCCTTTAGAAACCTGATGTATTCTTCCTTCTCTAATGGCGATAGATGAATGCTAATGCGAGTTTCTTTGACTGTTTTAGAATCTCCTAATGTAACTGCCTCAGTTTCCTCCAAATTGAACTTTGGTTTGTTCTCAAAATTCTCTATTTCTTTGACAATTTCCTCAGGTATTATATCATCTTCCCAATCTTCCGAATCACTTTCCTTACGTTGCGTTGTCTTATTACATGTCAAGTTGTAGGTTCATCATGACATGTAATAGTTATGCTGCAAACGAATGTAGACGACAATGATATAAATAAAAGAAAAGCAATGATGCATCAATTAAAACGTAAAATTTTCAAACAAGTACGACCCGATGTCTCCAGTAATTAATTCAAAACAAAACACTTAAAATATCATAAATGCCGAAACAATTCAAAAATAAATCATGCTAGTTATGCCAGGGCTACTAGGTGCTCGTCGAGCCCGGAATGGTATAGTAGTTCAGTTCTTGAGAACAGCTCCTTCTCATTGTCTGAATGGTAAGGTCTTCCTCCTCCTCCAAGATTTCCCTATAGTCCATATTTTCCTCGTCCAAAAATAGCTTTCTCATACCACCCAAAACATTATCTTCCTCAGATCCCTAAATCAGATTAGCCTGGTGGAATGTCTGGTGCAACAGTGGTATAGGTTGTTCCAATGGATAGTAAAAGTCACGCAATGGTAGTATCCTATCATTATATTCTTGCACGGTGTATTCATATCTGAGACCAAAGGTTGTGCCATGATACTGCGGTCGTATTGGTTTTGTGATCCCTTGAAACTTAGGTCTGAGACCCCTACCTGGTTCATATCCTAACCATATCAGTATGCTCTCTATCTTCTTGCTCCACCATCACCCTTTTCTCGATTGTGTTTATCCGCTCAATGTCGTGGTATGTTTCTCCTCACAATTTCATCCTATTCTCGATAGTTGGCACAGTCTTGTTGGTGTAGATAAGGTTACTTCCATCTCCGTGGATAATCACCTCTCGATGATTCCACTCAAGCCTCACAGCCTAGTGCAGAGTAGAAACGACTACCCTAGTTGCGTGTGTCCATGGTCGTCCCAGTAATATGCTATAAGTAGTATATATATCTAACACCTGAAACTTAACATTGAACCAAGTCGAGCCCATCTGCAAATCCAGGTTGATCTCTTCGATAGTGGCTCTCTGAGACCTATCAAATTCCTTTACGTTCATACTTCCCATCCGTATCTCATGCAGGCCTATACCCACTCTTTTCAAAGTAGTCAACGGGCATATGTTCAGACTTGAACCTCGTCTATCAAAACCCTAGCAATGAACTTGTCTTCATATTGCACAATGATGTGCAATGCTTTTGTGTGACTCAATCCTTCCATCGGTAGCTCATCTTTGTGGAAAGTAATCTTGTGACGCACCAGTATGTGCCCCACCATATTTCCTTCATCAAGGCACTCTTGTGCGCATCTGAGTTTTACAACAGTGATAAGATGGATATTTTGGCGGGAGCCTTGTTTAAGTGATCAATAACATTGTATTCTCATGCTTGTACCTTCCTCCAAAGATCATCAGTGCCTGTCTCAACGACATGTGGTTTCGGTGTGGCCTCTTTAATTGTTCCTCCAAGATTTTTAGGTGTGTAAACCCTACCAATTGTGGTCATTCCTTGTGCAGCAGCTGTCTCTTCCCTCTTGGCTTTTCCTTTTCTGCTTGCCTATGCCACTTAATCCTATGGGACAACATCAGACTTATTAGTTGGTGTTGCAGCTACCATCACAGTGAAAGGCGTAGCTACCTCGACCTCGAATAGCGCCTGGGCTTGCACCACAATCAGTGAGAGGTTGACAGGTGATGTTCTTGGAGTATCCCCCTCTCGAATAAGCCTGATGGATCCTTCCCGATCCCATTTTTCATTAGTTTATATGACAGTCACTCCATCGACCTTGTGATCGAGAAGAGGGTTGTTGCCGACAGTCGTTATGGACTCTTTTGCTTGTATAACTTTGTTGTTAATCAACGTCTGGATCTTGTCTTTCAACATGCCGCGTTCCTCAATAATATGACCCATCATGCCTGAATGGTAGCCACAACTCTTGTTGGTATTAATCCACAAAGATGTATTTTCAACACCAACATGAGGAATGGGAGTGACCTAACTAGTGGCCTTCAGCCTCTCATACAGTTGGGCTATAGGTTCAGAAATACTGTGTATTTTTTGGTAGTTTTATGGTCAAAGTTGGTCGTGACTTTAAGTAATTGTGGCGGGCGGGATGAGGCAAATGGTAATATGCAGGCTGCGTATTATACGGATGGATATGTGGGTTAACAGAATAATACAAGTTCTGCAATTGATAACGCGTTATTACTGACAGATTACCTTAAAACGAGTGAGGTAATTCAGAATTGATTGACAGTTCCTATAGGCATGTTTTCTAGCATTGTTAATGTTAAACACTTCTATAGACATGGAAGAAAATGCAGAAGACCTACAAAATGATATCTAGGGGTTGCATTTTATTACGAACGTGACATCTAATTGCATTTAGTTATTAAGACCTATAAACATGTTTGCCTAATGAGGAATGGATATGCAACAATCAGAAAGGACCAATAGGCATATTTTCTACATGCAGAAATCCTATAGGCAGGGTATCTATATGAGAACATGCTGAGATTAGAAATCCTATAGACATGGTATCTATACGAGAACATGCTGAAAATAGAAATCCTATAGACAGGTTATCTATATGAGAACATGTTGAAAAATAGAAATCCTATAGACAGGTTTTCTACATGAGAACATGCTGAAAAATAGAAATCCTATAGACAGTTTTCTACGTGAGAACATGCTGAAAAATAGAAATGAGTGGCGGGGTATCTGTATTTTTGGTGTTTTCGTGTGACTTTGGTATATGGGTGATCATTGATTAAGATTTGAGTGGGATCGGGGGTAAGTTGTGGCACGTTTTTAGGTGTATGATAAATAGTGGTTTGGGATAAAGGGTTGGGTGATAGTCGTGTTGTTGAGGTGTTTGTACTAGTGTTGGGAGGGGGGTTAAGGTTTTGAGGGGTTGCGGGGTCATGATATTGATGCGTTGCAGGAGGATTTTGTGGAGCTACAGGTGGCGGGTTTCGGGCTTGCATGTTATTGGGTGGTACTTGATTCTGGGTGGTGGTGTTCTGATGGTTGACATCGGGGAAATTTAGAGTAAGGGAGAGGTTTGCGAGATATCGGACCTGCTCAAGATCACCATGTAGTTCCAAGATCTTTTGTTCCAACCACAGGACCAACTCATTTTGTCGTAGCGTACTCCTTTAGTCTGAGGTTTCAACATTTTCTGCCATGGTAGTGTTGTCCTTTCAATTACCACTTAGATCATCCATCTTCCCTTTGCCTTTGCCTTTGATTTTGGGGTTGCTTGGTAGAGGACCTCTCGATCTAGTATATATGCTAATGATGCCAGAATGCACGAACCAACCTTTGGTAATGGACATAATTAAAATAAGGAAAAAAAAGGTAACCAAGTCAGTAAGAAGAATTAAAAGAGTGTTTTCAATATTTAAGCAAGTATCACGTAAGGTCATCAGTAAATCACGTCCTAATTTTGGAACCTCATTGTGCCCGAGGTAGGCCTAAGCAACATATAGACTTGGAGAAAATTCATGCCAACATTGACTCATTCCATTAATGCGAAAATAAAACAAATCAACCTTTACTTAATCGAAATAAGAATATGAAGTCATTAATGGCACCGAACCTTTAGATTGAAAGTGTCACGACCCAAAACCCATTAAAGGTCGTGATGGCGCCGGACACCGCTGTCAGGCAAGCCAACACTAAATACTTAATTGAGGTCTCATTTTAATATTTTTTAAATCATAGTATTCCTTCAATTAAATAGTAGAAGATGAAAATTTCAGATTAAATAATTATATTTTTAACAATCTCAATACTTAATAACGCATAATCACCCCAGAACCCGGTCTCACGAGTGCATGAGTATCAACTAAGAATTAAAATAAAATACAGCATCTGCTCGGAATACAAGTTTGGACAAGAAAGAAAATATAAATACTCTGAAAGGAAACTTTGCTGGCTGCGGGTCGTAATATGGAATGCAGCTCACCTAATTCCCCGCATTAACCACGCCGATGCACCCACAAGGCCACTATATATATATATGTGCTTGCACAACAAAATGTGCAGCAAGTGTAGTATGAGTACGTAAACAACACATACCTAGTAAGTATCCAATATAACCTCGAAGAAGTAGTGACGAGGGGTCGATTCTGACACTTACTATGGGATATAAATAAAATGCCAATGATATAATTTAACATGGATTATATAAAAAGGCTGCAAGCTCAATATTTTGAAGTAAGTAAGCAATTATTTTATAATTAAGAAATTTCCAAATTTATTTTTCATCATCTAACAATTTCTCTCAGGCCAAAGAAGCAATATCATTTATTATAAATTCCAAGCAATCAATTTAATCTTTCGCTAATCACGTTGAGGTCGTACGACCCGATCCAACATATAAATATAAATTGTGCACTGCCGAGGGTCGAACGGCTAGAACCATAGATGCATCTATTAAATCTTCCGAGCCGTTCGGCCCGCTCCACAAAAGATAAACAGATTCAAATAACCAAATCAAGAATTTATTAAGGGGAAATTATTTAAGGAAATGCCAATTCTCATTTAACGACCAAGAAAACGAATTTTATCCTTTTAAAATGCTTTACCAAGTTCAATGTGATTTAAGCAATCAAATTAACAAGAAGGTTGCAAACATTGCAAGTATAGCATGATTTGGATCCTAGACTACCCGGACTTAAGCATAATACTGGGTACGCAAGGACCCTCATTGCCTCGTTTGTACGTAGCCCCCCACAAATAGAAGCACATATTTAATTATTTCACCTATGGGGTTAATTCCCTCTTACATGGTTAGAAACGAGACTTACCTTGCTCTGAAACACCATAACCTGCTCCCAAGCCCTTCCAACAACTTAAATCGATTCCCAACGCTCCAAAACTCGTCAATAAATGAGAAAGTCCATAAATATATACTCTAATACTCATTATAAACCTATTTACAAAAAATTTCAACTCTCTTCGAAAAGTCTATAAAAATCATCCTCGGCCCACATGCCAAGATTCCGAAAATTTTCGAAGATAAACTTTACCCATAACATTACGAGATCAAATATATAATTTATTTCTAATCCATGCCCAAATTCGTGGTCAAAATAAAAAAATACCAATTTCTAGGTTTTTCTTCAAAATTCCAAATTTCACAAATTTTGATGTCTAAATCGATATATAAACCTTGTATTTAACTCAAAACTAGAAGAAATCACTTATCAATTGATGATGATGGAACCCCCTCTCAAAATGCTCTAAAAAATCGCCTAAGTCCAAGTGGGAAATAAGGGAAGTGGGCTAAGTCTCGAAAAAAGGCCCTTGGCTCCAGTCGCAGATGTTGCATTTGCGACATCAGGCTCATAAATGTGATGGTTACATTTGCGACAAATGCATCGAAAATGCGAAGCCAAGCTATCCCTGCCACGGACGCATTTGCGACAAAAATATTCGCAAATGCAAAGAGGACAACATCAAAAAAGAGATCAATTCTTTGCAATTGCGATCCTTCTCTTAGTAGCCCAAGTTGGCCAATGCGAACACTACCTCGCAAATGCGGCGGTCGCATTTGCGACCAATACCTAGCAAATGCGATCACTGCAGAACCAGCAAATCCAACTTCTTCACAAAACACTCCAAAGCTACTTCGAAACTCACCCGAGACTCCGGGGCTCCAAACCAAACACCCACACAAGTCTAAAAACATAACACGAACTTGCTCGGGGCCTCATATTACATCAAACAATGTCAAATTCATGAATCGCACCCATTCCAAGCTTAATGAACTTTAGAACTTCAAACTTCCACATTCGATGCCGAAACCTATGAAATCACGTCCGATTGACCTAAAATTTTGCAAACAAGTCACGTTTAACATTACAGACCTATTCCAACTTCCGAAGTTGGAATCCGACCTACCGATATTGAAATGTCCACTTCCGGTTAAACTTCTCCAAAACCTTCAAATTTTTAACTTTTGCCAAATGACCCCACAATGACCTACGGACCTCCAAATCTACTTCCATACGCGCTCCCAATACAAGAATCACCATCCAGAGCTATTCCCAGACTCGAATCCCAAACGGACATCGATACTATTGAAATGCACTTCAACCTATATTTAAGAAATTCTTCCAAAATGCTAACTTCCACAATAGGCGCCAAAGCGCTCCCGGGTCATCAAAAACCCGATCTGAGAATACGCCCATGTCCGAAATCATCATAAGAACCTGCTATAACCTTCAAATGCGATTGCGAGGCCGTTTACTCAAAAATCAAACCTTAGTCAATTCTTTCAACTTCAAGCTTCCAAAAAGAGAATTTTCTTTACAAATCAACTCTGAACTTCCTGGAATTCAATTGCGACCATGTATGGAAGTCATAATACCTGAAGTGAGGCTGCTCATGGCCTCAAACCACTGAACGACGCGCTAGAGCTTAGATCGACCGGTCGGGTCGTTGCATTCTCTCCCACTTAAACATATGTTCGTCCTCGAATGTGCTAAGAACTCCTCTGGAGTTGTCCGAAACCACTGCTTGACACCTCGTGCGACTACCTATGCTACCACAGCTTAGTTGAGCATACTAGCTCAAGCTAGTCTAAAGATTCTCCCCTTTACTTAATCAAATAAGCCTTAGAGCCCAATTCCAACATCCGGAATTCTCTGCCAAGCCTGTTTCCATCATATAAACACCGTATCAATCACTACACGATGCACCAATACGTCATTGCACACCTTTGCTGAATCTACACCTTGCAGCACATAATTCACATGACCATAATAACATCCTCTGATAACAATAGCCGAAATCCCACGAATCTGATGCTCTCAACACACCTCATGACACATATAAGTCCTGTTCCAACTCTTGTAATGCTGCCACGATGGAAGAGATGTGTAGATATTCATAACCAACTGCCGAGTCAACAAATCATTGAGTTCCTCCTGTTGACAAGAACGATTGCCTCATTATGAACCAAATAACGGTATTTCCTCTTTCATACGCTTCATATAAATCTGATCGCACTTATCCCAGGTCCAATAATCTCGCCTCACCCAGTACAAGCTGCTCAGGAAATAAGCCGCCTTCGATATTGCCAAAAGACTCATATGGCGCCACAATGTACCCAAAAGCTACAAACTCGAATGTGATACATAAGGAAAATGAACTGTGGAAAGAACTACTCAACCCACGTAACTAATTAACCAACCGAAAAGATATTATGAACCTTCCTTAGAAAATGAGTAACAAAACACGTAGGAATAGATATAGGGAGTTGTGCTCAACATAGCACTGTTGCGGCGTGCAACCTGGTCCACACATGATACAATTGCAACGTGCAACCCGATCCAACCATGATACCTGTGGCAGCATGTAACCCGATCCAAACAACATACCCGTGGCGGTGTGCCACCCGATCCTAACATAATAATCTATAAGGAAATACCTACAGAACCAGAATGATCATACCTATGAAATGCCCGAATGTCGACCACAAGCATGCCAAGCGTATAATATCATCTATGCGGGATAGATAGCGCCATACGTTACAAAACTCAAGCAAGACTAAGGTGAAATAAATGACCTGCATCTCGAGAGCCATCCTGCTCTCAGAATACCACAAACTACATGGGATCTCAATATGAGTGCGAATAATCATATTGTTTTAAAACCCACATGGCACAATAGAGATTATACGGAATAGCTGACGACAGAAATAACATTCTAGGCCTGATGACCCCTTCGTAAGCAATGCTACGCTAAAATGAACACATCCGGCCTGATATAAAGCGCACATTCACATCTAGACCCATCCATGGACCTCAAGGAGATTCTGATCATACCACATTGGGCTAACAACCTTCCAAGGATCCACAACAACCCTATTCATGACACATAGGAACAGTCGTCCAATATAGAACAAACTTCCATTGTTCACAACCAAATGAATAAAGCGCCTCCCAGGCCTAAGCTCTCACATTAGCAATAGTACCATAATCTCCGTTCCTGGTTTCAATCTTCAATCAATCAAGTGACTATATGTCACACTTATACAATCTTCCCGTGGGATATGCTCCCATGACCTTCCGTACCAAGTAACAAGTTTGCACGTCCATACCACCAGCCACACTAATGCTCTAAAGTGAAACAAGGACCCACAAATCCGTACACAAGGCCTCTTACACATGACACCGATCTCAGGTGACTCTAAAGACAACACCAGCTTACTATAGCCATCAAGATCCCTTTTCCATGCTCATCCGAGCTGGTGACATTCTTGTCTACACCACACTGCAACTTTTATCCTCAGCTTCCAAATCCCATGCTACTCACTGCACTTAATCATGCCAATGCACAAGAGTACAAGAATTTCATCCTAACTCCTGAACCACTACTAGAGTAAACACTTCATCATGTAGAAACCTTTTACTTAGCTCATTTCAAGAGAACCATAGCAATGCGTGACTGAATTCTCATAATCGCAGAAAATACCAACCTCAAGTAGTGGTCTAAACCACCATAACTCTTCCCGGATCCATCTACACATAACAGACGATAATACTCAAATATCTCCAAATAAAATCAGTTATGGTGGCTGTCAATCCTCGTATGTACCGCCACAAATCACATGTATAGCTTACCACACTAAAGAAACTGATCATTTCCACTATCATGCCAATTTAACCATTGCTTACTGATCTGACTTCTTCTAATTTACTCCAGACTTGCCTGAGGAATAATAATAACTCCATTCAAAACATCATGAACTCAAATTTGCACTCATCCTGTGTGACCTTATTTCATGAGACCACGTTGTCTCAAAAATCCCTAACCATCTCATACCCTCCTTGTCGCAGATTCGCATCTTCAAATGGTATACCCATTCTGATAATTTTCCTATGATTTCAGAGTTATTTTCTCCCACTCCTCACCCTTTAATAATTCGCTGCAAAAGCTCGATACCCGACCATACTACGGACTCAAATCCTTAGGCACCACACTTTACTTTTGAATCCACTAGGGCCGTTGTTGAGAGTCACCCACTCTGACTTGGTCCCGAATATAATCAACTCCAAGGCTCTGCTAGCACATGAACACCCTCTCAATGAAACGCCCGGCTGAATCACCTTTCTAGTAACTCACCTCTACACGAAGCATAAATCCCGAGTCTTCCCAAAGCCTGAACATAAACTGATGAGGCCAATTATAGCACACATTCCACAAATCCTTTGCTCAAATCACCACTGATGTTCTCTTTCCTTAGCCGTAAAACCCACCAGTATGCTGATAACCAGAAACCTCACAAGTAGCTAACCATACAATCCAATCGTTGGCAGTTGGGCTCTCCCACTTAGCTTGAAGCCACATTTTACATAACTCTGGAATCCACTGAGATTCCTTATCCCCCATTGACATGGTCTTGCACAATCAACCCGCCAAATTCCTCAAAATCCTTCAGTTAGCATTTCATGAACACTCTGAATCACTAACCACATTTACATATTCGGCCTCATACCAGATAGCCAGTGGAATTCTTCGTAGAAGCTTCGTCGACCACGCGTTTGCTAGCCTGCTCATAGGAGATAACCCACATGTGGAAATTACATGCTGACCTCTTCCAACATCGCTGCACTGGGTACAATTACTACAAAAGCGGTAACCCATCCCGAGCCCGTGCTCATTCACCAGCTGTACAAGTACATTCACTCCTCATGGACATTAACTAAAGGTGCGATATTACATTCCAATCAAAAGTCATGTTGTATCCTTCTTCATTTTAAGAAATTCCTTTTTGTCGTATCCAATCTCGCATCGTATAATAGCCAATATTCAAAATTAAGTCCGTAGACCTAGTCATTGTCAACCATAAATCCCAAATCACTCTAAGCTTTTCTCATGGTGTGTAGTCATCCTACCACAGAACCCATATGCTGCTCTTTCACTCTCCCACTTTGGTCAAAACCAATCCTATAAGCAACTATTCAACTCCTGTTTCTCACTCTTGGCCTTCTAGAAGTTTATCCACCGCAAGACACCTCCTGCATGTCCTTCCTCATCCTTTGCTGCCTAGTTGTTGCCTTAAGCAAAAATCCATATCTGTAGAATTTGAACCAATATATTGCTACTAACTTTAGACCTTTCTGAAGATCATCCTTCACGAGCCGTCTACATTAGAAATACCCATTCGATCCCGAAATTACTACACTCTACTGTCTCTAACAACCGCTTCTCCGGCACCATCTTACACTACTCTACCCCGAAGGAAAATTGATGAAGGCCATAACACCAGCGAACATAACACATTCAATCAAGGGTGACGATACCACATTACAGATGAAAATTCCACCACGCTTGAAAATACCAACTCGCGTTACTCCATCAACCAAAATCTGAACATTCTTAGTCTAATTGCCTTCCTTTCGCCGGAAGTAAAATACTAAATATCTAAATTATGCACTCAGTAAAACCTCCTTTCAAGTCATTCACTGCCCCGACGCATAGACAAGCATCCTACCATTACACAAACACTTTGCGATAGCAACACACGAATCGTCATAAGAATCAATGC
This sequence comes from Nicotiana attenuata, assembly GCF_001879085.1. Taxonomy (NCBI): domain Eukaryota; kingdom Viridiplantae; phylum Streptophyta; class Magnoliopsida; order Solanales; family Solanaceae; genus Nicotiana; species Nicotiana attenuata. Next base: position 272,963 of record NW_017670956.1, read on the forward strand.
TGAATCCTAAAACCTCAAGTAATAATGATATTGAGCTGAAACGACCGAACGACCTTACGCAAAGTGACGACAATAGCCCAATCAATTATGCATGGAGAAACATCCTGCACCACATTAGTAGTAGCATTAAAATTCCTCGATTCCCAATTTAGAACAAGCATTTCATGTCGCATAAGATTGAATAGGAAAGAGACAAAGGAATAAGCCTCAAAGGAATCAAATTGCAGGATGAGGAATCAAGAAGGGAAGTGCTTCTAACAACCTTGTAGCCTCTCGAAGATAAGTACAGATGTCTCTGTACCGATCCGCAAGACTCTACTTGACTCGCTCATGACTCGTGCGACCTAAGAAAACCTAGCGCTCTGATATCACATCGTCACGACCCAAAATCCATTTAAGGTCGTGATGGCGCCGGACACAGCTATCAGGCAAGCCCACACTAAATACTTAATTTAGGACTTATTTTAATATTTTTGAAATAATAGTTTTCCTTCAATTAAATATTATAAGATGAAAATTTCTGAGTAAATAATAATGTTTTTAACAATCTCAAACTGAATAACCCCATAAACCAGTGTCACAAGTGCATGTGCATCAACTAAGAAATAAAATGAAATACATCATCTACCCGGAATACAAATTTGGACAAGAAAGAAAATATAACACTCTGAAGGAGACACTGCTGGTTGTGGGTCGTAATATGTAATGCAGCTCACCTAAGTCCCCGCATTAACCACGCCGCTGAGCCCACATGGCCACTAAATATATATGTTCCTACACAACAAAATATGCTGCAAGTGAAGTATGAGTACGTAAAAAACACGTACCTAGTAAGTATCCTGTCACGACCCAATTTCCCCTCCGTTGGGTTTCGTGATGGCACCTAGTCTTAAGGACTAGGTAAGCCTAATAATTTACGGAAAAACAACAAATAATAATATCATCTAAAATTCAATTGAAATAAACCCTTTATTCAATGAACATCTTCCCAAAACCCGGTGGTACAAGTCATAAGCTCTACAGAGTTTCACTACCATTTCTAAACATAACCGTAGGGAAATAAGTACAGCAATGAGCATATAAAATAGGAAGGTGACTTCGAAGCCTGCGAACGCAGTAGCAGGTCTACCTTGAGTCTCCTCGACAAGAATCTGCACAGCTACTAGCGAACAATGCCTGGATCTGCACAAAAAATATGCAGAAATATAGTATGAGCACACCACAGCGGTGCCCAGTAAGTTTCAAGACTAACCTCGGTGGGGTAGTTGTTGATACCTAATTTTTCCCAATATATTTTATATTCAAAATACTCTCAAAATAGCATATATATGCATATATAAGCATAGCTAAGCGTCTTGGCATTTTTCCTAATTTTAAAAGTTTTTAAAATCAATTTATTGTCTATTTTAACAGTATAAAATCAATATTTATTCCCAAAATTATCATTTTGATGAGTAACTTATTTTTGTTCTCATATTTATACCAAAATATAGTTAAGGTCATTTTTATATATTTTTCCAAATTCATCTGGTATTTTTAAAGCTAAAATGTATAATTATAATTTTAGCCCATTTTTAAGATTTAATTGCGTTTATAATTATAAAATTGATTCCAGTATTTTGAAATTAATGTTTATATACTATTAATTGTTTCAGTTCTTTCAATTTGCTTTTTAAAATCATTTTTTACTATTTTATAAAATAAAAGGGGTAAAACTGGCTATTTAAATACTAGCCCCATTTGCATTACAATTATAGCCAAGCTGATCCCCTCTAATTGACCCAAATTTGAGCCCAATTCCAGACCAGCCCAATACTACCTAACCCGACTCTTAACCCGTTTAAACGACCCAACTCGTTCCCCACCTACCAGTCTAAATCTGGACCGTTGATCACTCAAGATCAACGGCCAGGACTCACCCTTCCTTAATTAAACCTAACAACCTACCCTAACTCCCTCATTCTCACCGGACCCTCCGCCATGAAATCCCAAAACACTCTCAATTTCTCTCGAAACTCTAGCTTCACTCACCGTCTCCAACCTCAATCTCACCGGAATCCATGGCCTCTCAGACCATGGATGGCTTAGACTCACATCCCTCTGCTCTCAAACATCTGATACTCGAAGGTTCGAGGCCAGACCTCAAAGGTCTTCACTCAGACCTCTGCCGACTCGAGGTTTCCGGCCATCTCCGGCCTGGCTCCGACATATCCTAGCCTCCTGCGCCTGATTCCAGCCTTATCTGACTTAGATCAGACCCTTTCCAAGCCTTTCTCATTCTAGGGTTCATTTGAAACCCTAGCTGTTCGAGGTTTTTCTCCGATTCTCTTTAGATCTGTGTGTATCCATGCTCTATTTTGAGCTTTCAAAAGGTTTCCCCTACTTTCTTTTAAAAATTACTTTCAAAGTCATTTTTTTTTGTTTTTAGGGTTTTCTGAAATGTTCGAAATGTTTCTCTGACTCTTTTTCTTCTTTCCTTTGTGTGAATCTGTCTATGCTATTGTTCTTATGTTCTCTTTCCTACCTCTCATGTTTTCTCCTATGTTCTTATGTTTGCCTTATTATGCATGTTTTTCTATTGTGCTCCGATCTTCCTTCTACTGGTTTCTATATCATGCTCTCACACGTTTATCTTATGTGTTCGTGTACCCCTGTGTTCCTTTAGCTGTATTTTCTATTGAGCTCTTGGTTCTCTATTTACCTTCTTTTAGGACTTTGTTTGAGTGCTTTCTAGACATGTTTCATCTACTGTTTCCTTAAGTTTATACTACCTCTTTGTCCTCTGAACTTGTTTAAGTTCCAAGCTTTTCTTGAAACATGTTTATTTATGCTTCAAATCAGCTTTTGCACTATGTTTGTTTCAAACCTGCTATTTTACCTGTTTGTTTTCTCATGAGTCTCTGAAAGACCTCTGAGCCTGTTTCAGTTATTTGTCTTCTCTGCATCTGATTCAAGTTGAAAACCCTAGGATTTGGGGTTTTTGGCGAGTTTGGTCTTGTGTTTGGACTAGGGTTCTATTTGGAGCCCTGGACTCTCTCAAACTCACTTTGGACTTATGTACTGAATTTGAACCTCTTTTTTTTTGACTTGACAATTCTTTTATATGTATGATTGAATCGAAATCTTTTTCTTTTGGGTTAATTGATTGTCACTGTTTTTCCTCAAGTAAAACCTTTTCTTCACCTTTTCTGACTGGGTTCATTCACACCAAGTATTTGGACTTCTGGTTTCGTGGCTGTTAATTGATTCTCTTTCCTTAATTACACAACCGTGTGCTGTCAAAACCTTTTCCTTAAATAACTATTATGTATTTACCCCTCTTATACTGCTTTGAAAAGAGTTTGATTAATTTATTTCCTTAATTAGTTATGCCCGTTTGAATCTGAATCCCTTAATTAAGGGAGATTTTCGTGTAATTAATTAGCAATCAGCTTTCAAAATTATTTCTTGCCTTGTTTCTGCCTGCTTTCTACACTATAAATACATGACTTTCTTTTACACAACACACACGATTTGAGCACACTAAAAATCACAATCACTTAATCTTAGAGCATTCTTGTCTCTTATCTGCACTTTGGCTTTCACAAGGCTACTGCTTCTCTTTTCTTATTTCCTGAAACTGGCATGTCCTGATTTTGATTTCAGCTTCACCTCTATGTGCTTACTTTATAGTTCCAGCATTCTTGTTTACTTTACTATTTATGTTCAATATTAACTATGTGTGGCCCTTTTCTTGTACTTTGTTTCAAATGTGAACCCCCTAACCCTTAAGTAGGCTGAAAGGTGTGCCAGTATTTCTCATTGTTGGGAATGCCCTTTGCCTTCCCTTTCCTTATACTTTGTTCTAGTATGAACCCCATACCTCATTCCCCTATGTGTGCTGAGTTAAGGTATAGCCTGGCAGCATCCAAATTGCTGTCCAAGGCTGAACCTGACCTTCAACAGGTCTTAACTCCCCAACTCTAAAGCTGACAGGCTGGTCAGGGGTGTGCCAGCATCCCAATTGCTGGGCATGACCACTAGCTAGCCATTGCTTTCCCTAATCCCCTTCTATTGCACTTACACTCATTCTTAGACTCTAAGTCCTTCCCCCCTCCTATGAGCCTTGCCTTGGGACCTTGAGCTCCCTCTGAACTTGGACATTTGAGGGCTGGCCCTTCCACACTGCACTGAAATTCTACAATGATATTTGGGGTGTAAGCATTGCGTGGAGTTCATGAAACTCCTTGGAACTTTGACGCATCCCAAATAAGAGCAAGGCTTTGGAAAAGCTTGTCCTTGGAAGTTGGTTTATTTCATATGTCAGACTAGGAGTCTGAATTAGGCTCTCCTTGGTTTGAATTTTTTTAATTGCTGATGTAATTTACTTACTTATTTTTTTTGGGGTTCATTCAGTTGTAATAATTTGTAATAACTACGGGGTGTGTAGTAAAAATGGGGGAGGGACCTTCATGTTATGCATATGGGGTAGACATCATGTTTAGGTTTACTTCCGCAGTCACAATTTGTTCATCTGCATATAAATAACATGCCTATCAATTTGTTCATCTGCATATAGATATCATGCCATAGGTTATTCATTATTTCATATAGAAATCCTGTCTCTAAGCCTATTCATTACTGCATATAGAAATCCTGCTTATAGGTTATTGATTATTGCATATAGAAATCCTGCCTATAAGTTGTTCACTATCGCATGTAGAAATCTTGCCTCTAAGTCCATTCATTACTGCATATATAAATCCTGCCTATAATTTATTCATTTGCATTATAAATCATGTCTATAAGTTTTTCTGCGCTTTTGCATACACACCTTAGGCAAACAATCTATAGGTTAAATAATAACAAATGTACTCTAGATATCATGCCTACGGGATTCCTTCATATTTTTTATAAACGTTCTAAATCAATCACGCTTAGAAAAGCATGCTTATTGGGATAACTAAATGAATCTGAATCGTCAAGCTCGTTTACAAGTCTAAAATCAGTAGTAAAATATCGTTTAATATCTGGAGATTTTGTTTCTTAAATCAGTAATCTTTCTTAAAACCAGCATGCCTTCTGCGGATATTAGATACCACAATTCCAGGCCTCATCTAGGCAAACCTGTAGGTGATTAATCAACTTTGCCAGTCTTTTATAATTACAACTAGCAGGCAGGTCTAATTCGGACTTCTTATCTGAAAATATATGCTAAATCAACCACCCTTCCTACGTTAAGTTAATTAGAGACCTAACCAGTATTTGTAAGTCATGCTAAACAATCTGTTTCTTTAAATAAAGAGGCCTTCTTGAGCCTTTAACTGCTATTTGTTCTCCCATAACTGCCTATGTGTTTTGTTTGTCGCTTTAGATTTTTTATCCTTTTAAACGCTGAAAAGCCCCAACTACCCCCCCCCCCCCCGCCTTAGGATTAGTAGTCCCAAATGCCTCCGGGACTGATAGGATTGGGACAGGTAATAGCATGCAAATAAGCAACGATACTATTCCGCGCTTTAATACCTAAACGGGGTGGGAAAGGGTAGATATGGATATGATGACCGGTGCGCTAATACCACGTGTAGCCCCTCTTTCGAGGAGTGATTACTGGGTATTGCATTGATGTGATCCATATTATTTGTAAACCTAGGACCCCTTCCCTTTATTTGTTTATCTTTTGGCATGTTTCAGAACTTCCAAGCTGTTTTCCTCAAAAATTCGTGCCCTTTCTGTTTCTTCAAATTTTAATTTGTTTACAAACTTTACTTCATCATAGTCGAGACTTTATTTTCTTATTTGTTACTGTTACTTGAAGTCACAATTATAACATGGCCGGGAACCACACTAGTGGGTCTTGAGGGGTGCCTAACACCTTCCCCTCGAGACAATTTTTAGGTCTTACCCAAACTCTGATTTTCCAACTCAAAAGCCTTTGTTAGTGTCCTAATGCACATAATCATTAGGTGGCGACTCTTCAACCTCCAATCCAAGACCCAATTCCCCAAAAAGGGAAAAGAATTGTCCTCCCAACTGTCGTAAAACCCGATTTCGCCTTTAAAGGAAAAAGGGGGCATCGACAGCATGACGACTCTGCTGGGGATTTATTTAAGGCTTTTACCACTTCATGTTATTTGTGACTTTATTGCTTCTTTACTGCTTTTATTTAATGTCTTCTATTTCGAAACTGACTTGGCTTTTGTTTTCTTTTCTTGCTTTTACCACTTTCCTTCAATACTGTTGTAATAATGAGCAATTATTGTAATTATTATTTTATGAATGTGCAAATACGTGACAATTTGTTCCATTCTTGTAATTGCATCTTCAACATCATATTCCACTCGTGCCAAACAAATACCATAGCAACACTTATAATGAGTGGTTGCGCCCTTCCGATATTATTACCCCCTAAATTTGGCAAAGGCATATTTGCGGTAAAATCAGTCGATCAGCGGTGGAGTCGACGGTTCCGTGCCTTTCCCTCTTGAGTTTTCCGCTCAAGGGTACTGGTCTAACACCCATAGAAATCTTATTCTATTTAACTGTGCATGCATCACTGTCAAACCTAGTCGAGTCAGTTATGCTGTCCACATAATGACTCTTTAAAGATAGCCTTGTCCAAAGTCCACTGGGTTTCCTTGGAACCCAAATGGACGCCACCATATTTTGTGCATTTATTTGGAGAACTAAATGCTGTCTATGCTAATTATTGGTTTAAATAGTCGAGTCCGGCGGGGGTAAGGGTCTAACCCTTTTGTTTCACAGGAAATGAATGACAAAGTTCCCTACTTCGGTATGGTCAACATACCCTCACTCTTGCTGACCTGGTGGAGGAACCTCCCGTCAAGTAACCAAATCAACAAATGGAACGAGAGAGTCACCAGGGCTAGTGAGAAGCTAGAATATCTGGAATACAGTCTGCTGGAGTTGGAAGGGAAAGTGAGGGAAAAAGTTACCTACTGTCAAGGAGATCGCCTGGCGAAGGCATTTTTACTGGAAAATCTGCGCGAGCTGGAGGATCTGATCAACGAGAATATTCAACCTGAGGAAGGTCCTTCTGGGACCAAGTAGATAGGAATTTACTTTTTCGTGTTATGAATGTAATAAGGCCCACGGCCAATAGTGACATTTTATTTCTGCTATTTTAGTGTCGTTTTGGGATTCGTCTTATTTTTATAAATAAAATGAGGCATTTAGCATTATAAGTTCTCCAAATAAACTTGTCGCTAGGCCTACCTCGGGCACAACGAGGCTCCCAAATTAGGACACAATTTATATTTCTGCACTATGTGTTTAAATATTGCAACGTTTTCTCCTCATAATCCTTACTAACTTGTTACCTTTTTGTTTTATTCCCCTCCCCAAAAGGTTAGTTCGTGCACTCTGGCATCATCATCATACTCCATAAGATCTAAGGGCCCTCCACCTCCTCCTCCTCCGAGGCCCACCAGAAACAAAAACAAAACAAAAATGGAAGACATGAGCAACATCAGGAAGGAGAACTTGGGTGAATGGGTAGAGGCTACTCAGGGTATTCAGGTGTCCAAGGAAAGTGTCGCCCAACTTGAGCAGAAATTATTGAAATTTCAGGAGGAACTGGACCAAGTTCGGAACTTGGCAAACTTATCATTTTCCCTCACTACCCCGATGTCAATGCTCCGAATCCTACGCCTCCAGAAAATATTCCAAAACCACAAAACCAACCCGCTCCCCATCACCACTGCAACACATGCCACACTTCGAACAATACCTCACTACTCATTCCCGAACCACTAAACTCCACAAAGGATCATCCCCACCACAATACCATTTATGTGGAAACTATGCCACATCCCACTCAACCCATTTCAAGCACACCTGAGTCTGATGACAAAGACTCTCTTATCAAGAACCTGACCGCAGAGCTCAAGAAACTTACTAGCCGAGTCTAGGGTGTTGAAGGAAATAAAGGTATCGAGGGGCTGAATTATGAGGACCTTTGCATCCAGCCAGATGTTGAACTTCCGGAGGGGTACGAACCTCCCATGTTCGAAATATTCGATGGCACAGGGGATCCCAATGTCCATTTGAGGACATACTGCGATAAGTTGGTCGGAGTCGGAAGAGATGAATAGATTCGCATGAAGCTCTTTATGAGAAGTCTGAAAGGGGATGCTCTATCTTGGTACATTAGCCAAGACCCCAAGAAGTGGACAAATTGGGTAGGTATGGCATCCGATTTCATGGACAGGTTCAGGTTCAATACAGAGAATGCGCCAGATGTATTCTACATCCAGAATTTAAAGAAGAAACCCACGGAGACATGCTACTCGTTGGAGATCTGAAGCTGCTAAGGTCTGGCCAGCCTTAGAGGAAGAACAGATGAACAGATTTTTTTGTCCGAGCTCAAGAGGCTGATATTGATTGAAGGCCAGAAATTCTCCGACATCATCAAGCTAGGGGAAAGAATCGAGGAAGGCATTAAAAGTGGTATGGTCACTAATTTTGAGGCATTGCAAGCTACCAACAAGGCTCTACAGTCTGGTGGCACGTCTAAGAAAAAGGATGTGAGTGCCGTGATGGTTGCACAAAGAATGAAATCCCTAGTAAAATACCAAACCTACCCAGTATCTCCTCTCACATATCAACCTACCCCTAATTACCAAGCGCCTCCACCCTCTTACCAAGTTCCATCACCTACTTACCAATCATCTCCACCCCCCACATATCAACCTGCCTCACCAAGATATTCCCAACCCGCACCCATCTACCAAGCCTATAATGCTCAGCCCTCTCACTATCAATCACCTCCTACCCACCAAAACTTCCCTATACCGTGTCCTAACTTCGACTGTAGACCTCCCAAGCAATACACCGCCATCGCCGAACCAATCGACCAGCTATATGAAAGACTCAAAGCTGCTGGTTATGTCACCCCTATCCCTGCAATAACTCCAAAAAATCCTTCCCAATGGATCAACCCGAACAAAACCTGTGCATACTATTCCGGCATGAAGGGGCATACCATTGACGAGTGCCGCTCGCTGAAGGATAAGATCCAAGCTTTAATTGACAACAAGATCATTGTGGCAAAGGAGCCTGCTCCTAATGTTCGCAACAACCCTTTGCCCGACCACAAGGGTGGAAGCATTCACATAATCGAGGTAGAAGATGATTGGGACCCCAAAGGGTCGATTGGATTGATTGCCGAAGGTGATGAGCCGAAGAAACCAACAGTCACACTTAATCTGATTGTAGTCCAGATCCAGCCCTCTGGCGATGCTGAAGTGAACATATCCGTACCACTCGAGCTTGAAACACCATTTTCTACAAAGATGACAGAGCCAATTGAGGTTGAGTTTGGGTCTCCGAAGGCACCTGTACCATTTGAAGTTGTTGTGTTACCTCCAAAAACGATGGTGCCCATTCCTGTAGCAATGTCAGCCATAACGCCGTTCCATACACAGGCCGTTCCTTGGGATTACACCGCCGAGGCGAGAAGGAAGGGGAAAACTAGATCTGGAGAAGCAATTGCGGCACAGGGCATGACCAGAACCGGCAGTGTTTATACTTCAGAACATCTAGCTGAGTCCAGTAAGCAGGCCTCTGGGCGACCGACCGTCACTGAAACCGGGCCTGATGACCTTTGGAGAAAGATACCAGCAAAAGAGTACTCAGTCATTGACCAGTTGAACAAGACGCCAGCTCAGATCTCCAAACTGGCCCTGCAGCAAAGCTCTGACGCACATAAAGATGCCTTATTGAAAGTGCTGATTGAGGCATATGTGCCCAGCAACATAACTAGAGGAGAAATGGCGAACATGGTAGGGCAGATATTGGAGAGCCACAAAATTACTTTCCACGAAGATGAGCTGCCACCGGAAGGGCTATGCCACAACAAAGCGTTGCACATCACTGTGCAATATGAAGACTATTTCATCACCCGCATTCTGATTGACGGAGGGTCCAGCCTCAACATTTGTCCATTGGTGACTCTCAGAACATAGGGAAAGAGCCTGCATGAGATCAAGGATGGGGCCATCAACGTCAAAGCTTTTGATGGTTCCCAAAGGTCCACTATTGGGGAGATCAGTTTGTGTCTGCAAATGGGACCGACTTGGTTCGACGTTGATTTTCAAGTGATAGACATCCCAGCATCTTACAACTTACTATTGGGACGACCTTGGATCCATACCGCTGGAGCGGTAGCATCAACCCTGCACCAGGCAATGAAGTTCGAGTGGAACCACCAAGAGGTGATTATTCATGGCGAAAGTAGTAATCCCATATACAGTCGCCAGACCATCCAGCGATCGGGGAAGAAGGAAGATAGGCGGAGAAACCTACCAACACATTGAGCGAGTCAACGCCATGGACAAGGATAAGTGGTGGGATAACAAGATCGAAAGTATACTAAATTGGAGCAGATATGAACCTGGCAAGGGACTCGACAAGAACCTCCAGGGAATCGCTAAACCTATCAAGCTGAAGAAACACGGCACCACCTTCGGGTTGGGGTATGGATATACTTAGGAAGAATTCAAGGACTGGTTACCACCATGGCGCGACCCTTACTATCCACTGGAGCACCCGATACCTCGCCTGGAGCAGACTTTCCAGCCGGCAGACATCATATATAGGTCAGAAGAAGAAGAAACGTTGGCGGCAATGAATAATCTATTCTGGGAAGACGACAATATGGACTGCCATGTCATTCTCGAGGAGGAAGGGGAGGGAGGCCCCTCCATACAAGCTGTAAGCCGAGGAGCGTGCCTCAGTAATTTGCCATCAGAACCACCAAGGCCCGGAAAGCTTCGGGGTAGCAAGGCTGAAAAAAGCACCATGCATTACCTTTTACTTTTTCGCTAGTTGATTTCCTTTCCGCATTCTTTAATTTCGAAACTAAGAGCTCCAATGTTCAAAACAATTATGAAATTTATCAAAAGCATTTTAGTTTCTTATGAATCTCGCTCTTATTATTTTTCTCTACCGTCTACTTTATTTTACACAGCATTACTATTACTTATCTTGATGAACCGACGAATGTGACATGCAACGAGACAATGCAACAAACGGATATAGACTTAGAAGAGGATGATATACCAGAAGAGGTCGTTAAAGAGGTGGAGGACTTTGAGAATAGGCCTAAATCTAACTTGGACGAAACTGAGGTTGTCAACTTGGGGGATACAGAGAATGTCAAGGAAACGTGCATCAGTGTTCACCTGTCGCCGTCGGAAAAGAAAGAATAAACAGAATTTCTAAGGGAATATGAGTACATATTCGCTTGGTCGTATGACGATATGACTGGTCTCAGCACATCTATTGTAGCTCACAAACTGCCAACGGATCCAACATGTCCGCCGGTAAAATAGAAGCTCAAGAAGTTCAAGCCTGACATGAGTTTGAAAATCAAGGAAGAAGTCACCAAGCAAGTCAAAGCCAAGGTCATCATGGTAGTAGAGTATCCAACATGGTTAGCCAACATTGTGCCAGTGCCGAAGAAGGACGGGAAGGTCAGGGTCTGCGTCGACTACCGGGACCTCAACCGGGCCAGTCCGAAAGACAATTTCCCCTTGCCAAACATACACATTCTGATCGACAACTACACCAAGCACGAGCTTCAGTCATCTGTCGATTGTTTTGCTGGGTATCATCAGATATGGATTGATGAGGAAGACGCTGAGAAAATAGCTTTTATTACGCCATAGGGGATGTATTGTTACAAGATGATGCCGTTTGGGTTAAAGAATGCTGGGGCCACCTACATGAGGGCCATGACTACTATTTTCCATGACATGATACACAAAGAGATCGAGGTGTATATAGACGATGTCATCATGAAATCTGAGAAAGCCACTGACCACATGGAAGATCTGAGAAAGTTCTTCAACAGACTGAAAAGGTACAATCTGAAACCGAATCCCGCCAAATGTGCATTCGGGGTTCCTGCTGGAAAACTGCTTGGGTTCATCGTAAGTCGACGAGGGATAGAACTAGATCCGTCAAAGGTTAAGGCCATTCAAGAATTGCCACCGCCAAAGAACAAGAAAGAGGTTATGAGTTTCCTGGGGAGACTCAACTACATCAGCCGGTTCATAGCCCAGTCCACTGTCATTTCTGAGCCAATATTAATGATGTTGAAAAAGGACGCTGCCACCAAATGGACTGCTGATTGTCAAAAAGCCTTCGACAGGATCAAGGAATACCTGTCAACGCCGCCAGTTCTTGTGACAACCCAAAGGGTCATCACCTATTTTCTCTTTTATCCCGTGCTTCCGAGGCCTTGAAAACCTCATTTTTACTTGCCTCGATTTGCGTGCGCAATCCGGGCGCATAGCCGGAAAGATTATATGTTAAATTCTGTGAAAAATTTCAAAATGTAGTTTTAAAATGATTAAAGTTGACTTCGGTCAACATTTTTGGTAAACGGATCCGGACCCGTGATTTGACTGTCCCGGAGGGTCCGTAGAAAAATATGGGACTCGGGCATGTGCCCGGAGTCGAAATCCGAGGTCTAGAGCCCGAGAAAGAATTTTTCTGTGAAATTGTTTTTCTAAAATTATTAAGGAAAATGGAAATGAAAATTGAATAAAAGACTGCGGTATCGGGCTCGTATTTTGGTTCCGACGCCCGGTACAAGTCTTATATATGGTTTAAGCGCTTTCTGTGAAATTTGGTCGAAATCGGACGTCATTTGACGTGTTTCGGACCTAAATATCTAAAATTTGAAGTTTATGAAGTTAGAATGAAAAATGAGGATTTTGGGGTTTGATTCATTGATTATGATGTTGTTATGGTGATTTGATCGCTCGGTTAAGTTCGTATAAGGTTGTTGAGTTAGTGTGTGGGTTTGGTTAGGAGCCCCGAGGGCTCGAGAGTGTTTTCGGAGGTGTTCGGGGTGGTTTTGGACTTGGGATGATATCAAATTTTCTGCAATTTTTACACAGGGATTTTCTTCATCGCGTTCGCATTAGTTCCCCCGCGTTCGCATAACTTCAGGTTGGTCTCCTTCGCGTTCGCATCCCCATCATCGCGATCGTGTAGGCCAATTTCAGGACCCCCAGTAATTCCTTCACTGCGTTCGCGAACTCGTCCTCGCGTTCGCATAGTATTAGCACACCCTTCATCGCGTTCGCGTATGTACCTACGCGTTCGCGTAGAGTAAACCCATGATCCCAGCCTTTTTCCTTCTACGCGTTCGCGTTCCTTCCACGCGATCGCGATGCCTACCCAGCTTACCCTTCGTGAACGCGGCCCCTTTCCCACGAACGCGAAGGGCATTTTCGCTCAGTGATTTTTAAAGTTCAAAACAGAACCATTACGGGATTATTCCCATTCTTTCATAAAACTTGTCTTCTCCAAGCTCTAGGGGCGATTTTTGGAGCTCTTCTTCACCAAAGTCTTTGCGTAAGTAATTTCCCACCTAATTCCTTCACTCCTCTTCATTAATTACTAAATTCCTAGACCTAAATCATGAAATCAAAGTAGAAATCAAGGGTTTTGGGTAGAGCTAGGGTTTTGAGAATTTTGGGTGATTCAACCTCAATTTGGGGTCGAATCTTTAAACAAATTGCATATTTGAACTCGTGCGGTTATGGGTGATTGGGTTTTGGTCCGAGCGTCGTGTTTGGACCATGTGTGCCCGGTGCCGAATTTTGGTATTTTTGGAAGAATGCTAGGAAATTCATATCTAGGCTATGGGATATTACCATTGAGTCTTTATTGATATTATTGAATTAATTATGCCTAGATACCATTGTTTCGGAGTCGGATTGTAGAGGAAAGGCGGTATATGAGGATTGATTGCTATTCTTTGGACCGAGGTAAGCATTTGATCTAACTTTGGCTTGAGGGAATAGGATTAGGGTGTTGTTTGCTATTTGCTAAATGTTGAGTACGGTGTATAGGTATGGTGACGAGTATCTATACACCGGTGTCTAGCATGACCGTGGGTCCTTGTTTGTACTTATTCTGATATTGTTATGACTCTTCCCCGGTTAGTTGACGAATCCTATGAAA